>NW_011359304.1:23227-39409 GCF_000735185.1 Notothenia coriiceps
ATCACAACGGACGATCGTCCTTATTATTATGCCGTTTAAACCAATTATTTAAATGTATTTGTTAAATTCGGCATCATGTAAGTTGCGCTGACAGGTCCACACACTGCTTGTAATATTGCTTGTTTACTACAACTTTTGTAAAAAACACATTTCCCTTAAGTAAGTATACTAAATTGCATTAATTCATTATATCTATATAAAAGAAATGTGGAGGTAAGTAGAATCCACATCCAGGGCCAGCTCTTTCTTTTTGTTTCTTTTGGCCAGTCCTCCAGACCTCGCCTTTGTGAGTAACGGCTGTACATTTAAATAAATGATCGCTGTTAAGTACTGGATGTTTTGTGTGTTTTTTTTTATGTTGCGGGTCTCCCCACGAGCCACTACCACGGAGTAGGGGGCGGGCCGTAACAATCCTGCATTGTTGCTAAATAGAGACGATATTAGAGCAGCTAAGGATCATTAAAGGTAGGGTAGGTAATTCACTTCAGAAACACTTTTTGTTATACTCCATGGAATGCTCTTAACATCCCGATAGCAATGAATACATTAAATGCTTTGACAATAAATACATAAAGCCGTGGAAGCCGTAGTGCTGTAAAAAGCACGACCAATCATCTGAGCCGGCCCGGCTAAAATAACTGGATGGCTGCCTGTCAGCCTTCCATCTCGTGCACAACCTTATCTCGTGCCCTCATTGGTAATGTGCGCGTTCGTGTGTGTTGGAGGAGGGGCTCTGTAAGGAAGTCTGAAGGAAGGGGCAGATTTTTTCCGGTTGTGTACTTTCAAATTCTAGCGCACTCGAGCTGGTTTCTCCATCCTTACCTACCCCACCTTTAAGAGGATTAATCACACAAAACTAGCCACCCTAAAATATAAGCGTCTGTTTTACTGCGGCTATACAAACTTCTTCTGTAAAGAAATCCTGGTGTGCCTCCTCCCACCTGTTTACTAATCCGACCCGGCTCCTGCACCCCCGTCCCCGCCGTCCCCCATCCCCCCTGTGGAGAGTGTTGTGGAAACATTCACTCGCCAATGATCCGGAGATGTACTAGTAGTAATAATAATAATAATAATAATAAAACTGGTCCGATGCAAACAGAGTTGTCTTACTGAGAGAACCTCCTTTTGGAAAACCAAACATTTCTGTCCATATTACCAACTCTGATATGCTGTCTTGACCATATTTGTCTCATGACATCCACTATGGGTCCCGCCGGGGACTCAGGCCCCTTGCTTTGTTTTGTTCCCATCTCTAGATAAATCTAGATGGGCTTCAAAATCCCTTACGAGTTATAAAACACTGTTCACCCGTCGGTGCTCTTATATTTGTTTCCTTAGTACAAATACCAAAACTTTGCCATTCCTCTTACGTCGGATTTTGCAAGAATCCTCTTTACACAAACGGTTAATGACCCACTGTAAATGACATGGAGTATTTCTTCACTTTTATTCTTTATCAATTTGGAATATGTGCATCTCACCAGATATTTTAGAGGAATTTAGTTTGTTGGATACGCGTGAAGTCAATCTGTTTCACCTAGGAGCTGGTCCTCTCGTCCCGTAACACTTTCTGTCGAGGTAGGAGAATCCGAGGATCCCGGCAGAGTTGTCTTGTTGGTTCTTTATTTGAAGCTTCAAAGCTACATGCCATACAGAGTACTGAGTAGTCTGCAGGAGTGCACACAGAGGGAACTGTGTGTGTGTGTTTTATAGGGACCTTGGCGGTTCTGCAATTTCTGTAACTGTTGTTGTGCAGACAAAGAGAAATAATACTTTTTGCTCACTATCTTGCAATGCTCTTTTGAGGAACAGGAGCTGTACAAGTGAAGTAACAGGAAACATCTTGGTGCGATTGTGTCACCTAAACATAACAAAAGGTCGAGCAAGGGACATGTAGCCTACTGAGTACAGTTTCATCATATATACACGCTTTACAACATCAAGACGATACGTCCCCAGCTGTCCCAGAAAGCAACGCAGGTTCTGGCCCAGGCTCTCGTCATCTCACGCCTAGAATACTGCAACTCCCTCCTGGCTGGTCTACCTGCATGTGCCATCTGACCTCTGCAGCTTATCCAGAATGCAGCGGCTCGTCTGGTCTTCAACCTTCCTAAATGTTCCCACACCGCTCCTCCGCTCCCTTCACTGGCTTCCAGTAACTGCTAGAATCCACTTTAAAACAATGGTACTTGCGTACCATGCTGTGAATGGATCTGGCCCTTCCTACATCCAGGACATGGTTAAACCGTACACCCCAGCATGTGCACTCCGCTCTGCATCAGCCAAACGACTCGCTGCACCCGCACTGCGAGGGGGACCAAAGTTCCCATCAGCAAAAACACGTGGGTTTGCTATCCTGGCTCCAAAATGGTGGAATGAGCTCCCCATTGAAATCAGGACAGCAGATAGCCTACACATCTTCCGGCGCAGACTGAAAACTCATCTCTTTCGACTCCACTTCGAGCGATAGAACTACTAACAAAGAACTGCTAACAAAGCACTTGTATTCTAATAAAGGACTGGCTTATCTAAAGCCAGTTGAGTAGCACTTGAAATATTTGGCTCTATGAAACCTGATGTACTTACTGTATATGATTCTGTTTTCTTCAAGTTTGTCTCTTCCTGGTCGAATGTACTTATTGTAAGTCGCTTTGGATAAGAGCGTCAGCTAAATGTAATGTAATGTAATATAAGCGTTGCATTTGGTTTCACCATATAAAGGTAACATAAGAAATTGCCACTACAAGAGTGTGTCAAACGGACATCTGACCTACCTTACCGGGTTTCGTTCCGGGTCACTCCTCCCAGTGAGTCTGTGGGTCACAGGCATGTCAAAATGAAGGGGCCCGGACACATTTGTGAAAACACTTCCTAATAACTCATCTGAGTGCAGACTCTGTGTTGACACATGAGGACTAAAGGGGTAAAGATCTAATTTTACAGTGCAGGTTTTGCTTATATTGTGACCTGACGCCCCGTCTATAGTAGCAGTATTGTTGTTCAGTGTAATTTGAAGCTGTAGTAATAGTCCATTCAAAAGCAGAAAACATTTTATATTTGTGAATCTTTATCTGAACATCAAAAGCTAAATCCACAAAGCTCCTAAATATGAAAGTATCTAATGTCTATGAGTGTGCGGTGAGGTATGCCTTCTATTTCAGATCAAAAATACATTTCATATTTGATTATTCTTGTAATCCCCATTACACTTTTGTTCATAGTATTCCTTTTGCTATTTTAGGACCAAAGTAGACATTATTTCTAACCTGCAATAACTGATTTGTTGGCCACTTGGGGGCGGTAGAAACAAGTCGTAAACACATTGACATGTCGTCATTTTTTTAAAGGGGAAATATCATGAAAAGCTCACGTATTCAGTTTTTGTGCTCATAAATTATATCTGGATTTCCTACTACCCCTGAAATCATGTGATTCAACAACTCATTCAGGATTGGCTCCTCCCCTGTGTCGCATGCACGTCGAAAATACCACCCCCAATCTGAGTATCTCCACCCATAGTTTAAAAACTACCTTAGCATATGTGCGGCTTATTTATCTTTCAAGCTTATCAGGAGTTAATGGAGGTATATTAGACAGAGAGTACGAGTTAAATATTGTGTTTTTTCCTAAGCATCTTCAATAAGAAGTCAAATATAAACCTACAAAATTATCATCTTATGTCCCAATTAAATTGATATATTCTGAATATGATACAGTAGCAAACAGTTCCATGTATGCAGCTGTTACAGAACTATATTATCGTATATTTGCTTACATATCAGGCTTTTTTTGCTGCTAATGATATGTTCTCTACGTAAAAGACTGCTTGCTCCGCCTAAAAATTACACTATGAGAAAGTTGCAGGGCAGAAAAACAATAAGCTGATACATTTTAAAGTCTCTGAATACGAGGGGAGCTGCAGAATCAGGTGACCATTTTCCGTAGGTTGATCACTAGCAAACCGTCCTTTCACATTATTTTCTTATTTTCATTTGACACATTACTATTAGAAATTACAATTTTAGCCACAAGCTTTTCTTATGAATTACTGGCATGAGGATTCCCCCCTAATTACGCATCACGCTCTGTGGGAGAAGATGTCAGAGAGAGTTAAGGCCTGAACTCGCTCACATTTTCCCATGGGCCCCAAAAATTCCAGTCAGACCAAAGTCCTTTCCTGTATGGACAACACAGGACATACCTCCGGAGGCGATGAAGGGCTTTTGGGGACAAAGCTTTCTTTCACAGCCCGAGCTCTGAGACCAGGTGAAGGCGGAGAAGCCGGTCATTTGATTCCCGCCCCTGGTTCTGTCATGGGAAAGTGGAAGAGTCATAGCAAAGTAGGGGAGGCTGGAGGGTTGACTGAAGGGGGGAGTGAAAGTGAGGAGGGATGAGGGAGATGAAAAGAAAAATGAAGGGGGTCAGCAGGTTGAGAGGGTAAAGGAAGAACAGAGAAAAGAATAAGAGGCATGTGGGGGGTGTGAGTTGAAGACAAACCAGGAAAAATAAAAGATGAGAGAGGGCGTGAGATGACAAAGGGGTGCTGCTGTACTTCAGGGCAAATGAGGAAAAACACAGAGGGAGTGAGTGGAAAAAGAGAAGGGGCAGTTAAAACCATAAAGAAAAATAAGGAGTTGGGGGAAGGATAAGAAGCTGCATGTAGCTTGTCTTCCTACACCTCCGGTCGATCTTTCAGACAGACAGCCCAAGCTTAAGAGCTGTTGGCGAACAGATAGCACATGGAAAAATGGTTAAACAACATGACTGTTCCACAACAGTTCCACCAGTGTGAATGATATTTAACACACAAGGCACCAGAGTAAGACTTAACACAAAAGCTGCATAAGTGGTGTCAATATCTAGAATATTGGATGAAGAGGTGTCAAATGAAAACTTTAGCCACATTTATGTTCTGGTTAAGAGTCTGATCTGAAGCAGAAATGCCCCATCTTCAATTTTCATGGCTTTTTAATGATCCCAGTAATGCCATCAAGTATACTAACAACCTGCTCCAACTAGAAGTGTGTCACTACATTTTTCCCTCTACAAATTTAAAATATTCTAATAAATGAATCGCATTTTGGGAGCTTCTCAAGTTTCCTCAGCTAAAGCAGGCATACCAGGGAGGAAGAAAGTCCTATAAAGTAAAAATCCACAGGCTCTTCCAAAGGAAAGTTTTAGCCCGGTGTCCTCCTTCTTTCTTCTTTCTTTTTTTTTTTGCCATGATGATATGTTGTGCAGATGTTGGGAAAAGCTTTCCATCTCACTGCAAAGAATAACAGCAGCAGCGGAAGTCCCCCAGGAGAGGTTCACGCTCTGAAACGAACACGCACACACACACACACACACACACACACGCACGCACACACACACACACACACGTACACACACACACACACACACACACACACACACACACACACACACACACACACATACACACACACACCTACACACACACACATTTGCAGACACAAACTCATACCTTTACATTTTTTGACACGTCATGGATTCAGACACTCTCTCACCATCTCTTCCTCTCACACTTTACTCTCCTTCCAGCCTGAGAAGACACACAGGGATTATTGTAGAGACACATGCTTCCAACTTGAGACTTTAACGAGACACATGTACTTGACTCGAACTTGACTTTTAAGAAACATATTAAGAAAGTATCCAATACCATTAAATTCAACTTGCAACATTTTAAACAAATTAGACCCTTCTTAACTGTCGTATAGATTTTTCATTCACTTATTATTTATTGTAAACTAGAAATTAAAGTTTTCAGAAGGTGTTGTTTCATTGCTTATTTTTTTCGGGGAAAATACATATTGAAAACATCCTATGGTTGTAAGCATAGTTGCAAACGATCACACTGAAGAGGCCGGAGTCTCCAAACTTTTGGAATGTTCATCTGATTACTAACACCTGCGATAACTGATTATTCTTTAACCAATTGGGGGCGGTAAAAACAAGCGGTAGGCAGTGGAGAGTGGATTTTTAGAGATTCTCACAGCAGCTGAGGAGGCTGAAGAGAGCAGTGGGAGTGAGACACAACAGTAAAGTTGCAGGTAGTTAAACCAAAGTTATTTTGCTAAAAGACACTAAAACTCTTATTTATTCCATGTCGGTTCATCAAACCTTTACATTTCAAGACTGAGTGAATCCCTAAAAATAATATGTCTTACATAATATGATTACCTTTTCTCCTCCTTCCCTGGTGAACCCCTATGTCCTGGGGGCCTTTTATGCTTTTGTTGGGGTTTTCCCTTTCTTATAGTGTGTTATAAAGGTTTTTGTGCATAGTTTGCAAACGCTAAAATCTTCCTCCTAAGTTCTATCCAGAGGGAGTTTCTCTCCCACACCCCGGCCTGAAACGCCTCGATTGTACCCCTTTGTTTACTTACTTAAAATAGTGACATCACTACATTATGTTAGACTTGCGCTTTTATTGGTTAGCGCTCCAGGCTAAGAGACGGGAAATCTTTTATTGAAGTGTTCAGCAACAAAAGTGGAATACCCCTGATAATACATGTTCAAATCCAACTCTTGCCATGACTTTGCAAATAATCTCTCTTCACTTTCAAATATTTGCCACACACATTCAAGACTATACAGCTATCCACAAAAGGCTGTATCATCTCAAAGACTAAAGCTATGCTATGCATGTCTTCAAGTAGATTTGAATAGATCTTAATAGAAGGAATGCCGTCGAGCCGCTGGTAACTGGAAGGTTCACCATAAAATTACACATGGAGTCAATTTTATGATCCTCTTTCACAGTAGTCAGCGGGAAATGAGAGCTTTGCTTTCATGGTCAAAAGCTGAGCAACAGTTTTTCTGTGAGGAAAAATCCTGAGCTCTCCTGGGCAGACTGCTTCTGAATTGTTTGTTCCCTGTAGACATTTGTTACCTTTTAAACTAATAGGATTGAAGTGCGCAGAGTTTAAGCTATTAGAAACACTTCAATCAACCTTTGCCTAATTTTCCGTGATTGCCTTCAACTATTTCATGATGCTCTCAAGAGATACAATCACTGGGCAAGAAGTAATGATGAAACTACATTATTGGTTTGATAAAATATGTAAACAACTCAGAATGAATTCCATATGATTGCAAGCTTTGGATAAATCACATTTTTTAAACATCTGAGGATCTTGAGAGAGCAGCAACAATTCCTTTGACTCTCTCCCACACCTGACTGACTGTTAGTCTTTCCATGATATCACGGCTGGCTTTGAGATACAGAGAGTTTCCTTTCCTTTGCAGTGCTGTGCTCCTCCAGAGCGAGAAGAGAGGAAGATGAGAGGAGTCTTGGTGAGAGGGTAGAGCAGGCAGGCATCCTTCAAGTAACACAATATCCCCCTCCCTTTTATCAAACACGTGCTGCCTCAACTCACAGGCCAAACATTTCCTCTAGTATCACGACACTTTCACTCTGGTAATCTCTAGTTTATCTTAGATTAGTCATTTCAACAGACACCCCTGTTCACTTTGTGTAAAGTGAGTGTGAGGGACCACTGCTGGTTGAGTATCAAATATGTTGGTGAATGGAAATATAAGGGATTTTATTGCCAAAAACGCTCCCCAGATGAACATCTTGAAATGTGCGGGGCAGATGTCTGTCCGTGGCACAGGAGGTAGCATTACAGCACTGGAATCATCTCTTTAAACACTGCTGTCCTCTCCCTGAAAAAAAATAGCAACAAGTCTTTAAAGGGGAAGACGCAGTGCTGTAGGTCTCAGGCTTATACTTAAAGAGGAATAATCACAGGTTGTATAGTTGGCACGGAGAGGGGAGAGGTTGGCTGTAAACCTGGACCTGATCTCACACTAATGAGCTTTTGTATAAACGTGCAGAGCACCCATCGTTTTTCTTCTCGGCTGACTTTATTTGTTCTCAGTCGTAAACTGTGAAGGAGGATCTGTCCAACTTCCTGTCTTCAGCCGGCTGCTTCTCTGTGCTCACTGCCACAACAGTAGCAAAGCAGTACCTCTGTGCGACGACCAATGGCACAATCACACTAATGTCCAGTCAATCATCAACTGGCATGATACTGTACATACAGTGTGTTTATTGTACAATATGTTTATTGGACAGTAAAATGTAAAAAACAAAAGAAAGAAACACCCATATTCAATTAAAATGATAGCATTTATTTACTTGAACATTGTTTAATTTCAAACCAAGCTAATCCAATGAACATTAGCTGCAGACACTTCTAAATCCCTTCCAGCCCTTGTCTTAGTAACAAAAATGGAGCATACTGCTTAAAACGTGATCATAACCAGCTCTTATTTGACTTCACAAGAACACCACAGGAAGTGTTCAAAGTGTAGATACTTGTAATACCTAATTGATGTCCTATGTGGCGGGATATCGTCAGCTATTAATCTTTCATAGATTGTACCTCCTTCAGACTGCGCTTCAAACACATGATGTATTAATTATGAAACAATGGCCGCTTTCTCAGAGAGAAAGAGGGAAGCAGAGAAGAGAGAAGGACGTTGAGTCAGAAAGCACATCCCTTTTCCATATCGTAATACTTTTAAAAGTAAAAGTGCCTTAAACTAAGGCTCTCTAGTACAAACTGGTGATACATTCAAAGAAAGGAAAAGAGGGAAAATCGGAATAACTTTGTCCAGCTCATATCATATGTTTTCTTTCCTCAGCTATTAATCATCACACAATCTTTTAAATGTTCTTCTGACCCCTTGTGGGGGTCCCGCCCCCCATGTTGGGACCTCTGGTTTTAGCAAATTACTGGACGAATTACTGGACGGTTTATAACAATGCCATCTAATAATCTTAATTTCAGATAATTGTGACTCTCATGGTTCCTCTTGCTTGCATTTTCTTCAGCACTTCTCCCTGCTGTCTCTTTCTTCTTTACGCACCCTTTCTCTCCCTCTTGTTCTATTTGGATTGCTATCATGCCCTGACAGAAACACACCACCGTAAAGTTGGCCAGAGCACCATTTGGGTATGAGAATGGATGTAGACATAGAGGCCCTGTAGAATATCCAGGAAGTTAATTTTGGAGGACTTCCATGAGGCATTCTGGAAAAATCCACTTCCAGCCAAATCAAATTAAAACCCCCAGAGTTGCGAGAGTTTGCAGCTAAATGAGATTCACTCGTCCAACGTCTCCCATGGTTTCTATTTACTGTCCATTATCTGCTCATCTCAAAACACACAACAGTCACAGAGGACCTTCACACACCATAAACACCAAGCTTTGACCGATTGATGTAGTTCTAGGTTTCCAACACTAGGGGTCTCTCTATGGACTTGCTGAATGAAAGCCAAACTGCTTAGCAAACAAAACCGACAATTAGAAAAACCCCTTGGTTCCAAATTAGGCTCACCTCGTCAAGCAGAGGGAGGAGAACTCATTGATCCTGTGCCCAGTGACTCCACCATTGCAGCCTGGAAGTGGGCAGAACGTTTATTGACTCTAAAAGCTCCCAGAGGACAGAGGTTTGCCAAAGATTTCTGTTTTTCAGTCACCCTTTTAATATCAGTTTACTTTGCTGGCATTATATCTGGAATATGTTGCCAAAGCATATAGTAAAGAAAGGCAGTGTATAAAGACAAAAGAAGCAAAAAATAAAAGGGATTTCTGTACATTTCTCTAACTCAATGTGTGCACTTTCTGTACAGTAAGTCAGTCATACTTTTTTTACAGATTATTTTTGATATAGTAAACAGACTAGCTTGTACATTGTATTACATATAATTTAAAGGATTGTTATAAATCATTCATTTCCAAGCTCAACAAGTATATTCTGTCCTTTTTAAATGCTGTTTTGAAGCCTTTGCTATCCTGCTGAGATATAACTATGTGGGAAGAAATACTTCCCCTTTTTTACATTTAAAAAGAAATCAACAGCCTAGCAGCTCTCTGAGGCAAAGCACAGCGGGGCTTTGGAATACGTTTGCTGATTAGCACTATAGGCACTAAGTGCAGCTGAGGCTAATAGAAACTTAATAAGCTTGGTCATAAATCAAAGGATTGGACACGTTGAAAATGTTGACCTGATGATGGCGCTAGATGGAAAGTCAGGGGATCACAAAGGTACCACATTTCCATCTAAAGGGGGGAATACATGTTTTAAAGGCAATATATCCAATATTGTTTATGAGGGTTTCACGACGATAAATAGTATAATATGATTAGAGAGAAATATAATATTTAGAAAGATCTAACGGTAAGGCAAAGAGGAATATTCTAAATATATTGTAGCATAAACTCAAACTAACATTTTGTTTTCTTAAGGTGGCTAATATCCCTGGATTGCTCTGGAGGATCAACACACTTTGCTTCTGCGCCGGTACTCCCGTTGGTTTTACCAAACTGGGGCATGCTGACCCCATGCACTAACCATGGAGAACCTCATACAACCCCATTAAAACATCCAAACTATTCCTTTAAGTGAAAACAAATTACTCCTTACAGCGAAAAATAGACCATGCTCGGGTTGTTAAAGCCTCCTCAACAGTAATGGGCCAGGCTAAGACATAAAAATAGCTTTATTGACCTTTTTTGTGAGTCCAGTTTAAAGTCAAGCTTGTTTTCAAATGTCACAGTCTCTAACGCAAATCAGATTTGTAATTATCAGAACTTCCACGTTGTCTGAAGTTCCGAATGGTCCAATAAAAGTCACTCCATTGTTTTCGCTTCTTTATTGAGTGTGATGAAGCTTCAGCCAAACGTTTGCAGCCAAACCTTATTCAAGACCGTGATTAAGTGTGTGTGTGTAGCACATTTCTGAAGCTTGTCTGACAAAACCACCTAGTATTGGGAAATGTTGGTAACAGTGGTTTCAGTAACATAGCTGCAGCTATAAGGCATTGATGTGACATCATGTCTTAAATTACACTGACATACACTTGTCACATTTACATCTGATTTATTCATCAGAGTAAGAGCTTTCTTCAAAACCCTTGAAAAGGTTTTCCCTCAATAAAACAGATAGGATAAAAGGATTCTTTAGGATTTGTGTAAGTCTAAGATTCACACATATGTCACTCGTGACTGTTATTCTTATCCTTTTCATTATTCCTCTCAATCTTTAAGAAAACCTTCAATCTCGCATCTTATTTTTAGGTTTCTCTCCTCACTGAACTGGTGAATGTTAGAGACTGAACAATATGCCCACATTTCTCACCCACTTGCACCTCAAAAGGAACTTTCAAAGTATAGCCTTTAACTTTCTATGTATGTGTGCGTTGCGAGCGTACGTCTCCATCTATGAGCTTAGTCGTGCAAGGGTGCGCATTTGCTTCACAGTTTATGCGTACATGTGATTTTCTACGTTATATTTGTTCCAAGGTATCAATTTGGTGAGCAGGGCTTTACTTGGTGGCCAGTAATAAACTTCTATTCCAGTGCTGCCTGTGCAGGGCCTTCACCACAGGCAACTATGTGGCTGGCCGCCCGTGCCACCGCAGGGAGAGCCGTACATGTGAGAGGGGTGTGAGTCAGGGCCACTGCCCATTTTGCTCAAAGTGGTGCATATATGGCTTTAAACTAGCTATGAGTCTCAAGAAAATTATTTGGGGATTTAATGAAATTCAGATTGTTAAACTAAAACTTTTAGAAGGTAGTATAATGATGCTAAAATGTAACATGAAGGACTATTGCAGAATTCAGAAAGGCAAAGCTAGTGTACACTGTGGTGTCTTTTGGCTATCCTTAACTGGTCAATAAATGGAGAAAATCATAATCAATGGTTGGTAGTAACTTGAACATTTCAAAGTGTTGGCTACTGAAGCATTTGCATTAAAGTGTGTACTGTACATTATTCCGAAAAAGAAACTAAATATTAAATAAAACGTATTATTTGACTTTATTTGGCAGTTGACTTGAATAAATACTGTATATCGTAATAATGAGATGATAGTATTCTGTAATTCTGTATATCAGCAAAAAATAAAGCACGCTCAGTGGTCAGCAAAACAAACGGGTTAACACACGTATGTTATATCCAAGAACTGTTACTCAAATATCTACATTTTAAAAGGATAATGGTGGTGATATATTTAGGTAATGCCAAAACTACACACGAAGAGTAAAACCAGATCTTAGGCTTTTTCCTCTGTGCCACAGAGCTCCATTGTTTTCCAGAAACTATTAAATAGGCATTAATGAGCCACAATGTTGCACTGGGTGACATGTTCATTAATTTGTAGGAAGCTGGGCACTGGAGTTTACATTGAGTCCATGCCCATATACACTATCCTGCTGAGTATTACTCATTGGAGCACCCTAATGTGTATTGATCCTCCTCTGAAAATAGTCCTCAACAAATGTACAATTTCCATAGCTTTTAAACCAACCCGGTATCACGGCAAGACGTGAACATGTGACGATTTACCCTACTGGGAGACTTGAAGATGTCACGATTTCGTCCCTTCAAACGTGACAGTTACACGGTATTGTTGACATGGCCCAAATACCCGGAAATGCCAAGCAAATGCTGTACCATGACGGTCGGTTGTTATTGTCAATATTAATATAATAATGATTTATTTTGTAATAGTCACACTCGATTTCGCCGATTTTCTTGTTGCCCCAGCTAGTCGACACCTCTTTTAGCAGAAACAAAGGCTACATTTATGTATTAAATCGATGTTAATCTATGTGTGCGGTTGTGGAATTAACGGACGTGACGTTGTGCGATTGCGTTGCCAGGCAACAACTTGGCTTCATGTTCATTTACAAACTCTTCAACTAGAACCGTAGTTATATTTAAAAACATTTTAGAATGCCTCACGAAATACTTTAATGTACATTTAAATTTAAATGTGAAGGAATGTGTTTATAACAAAATACATCTGTCAAAAACAATACCGGAAACAGACGTAGGCAAGATCCTCAGCTCGGTGATTTGGATGGTTGAGCCGCAATGCACGTTGGGATATGGTGTTTATGCGATGTGAAATCCGAAAACATTTAAAAAAAATGAAATAATACTTTATTCCGAGTGTGCTTGCTTTTCTCTTTGAAAGTCATCACATAACGGCATTGTAATACACGGTTCGGCTGCATTAAATATTACAAATCTGCCGAGAAGACTTCTAGACAAACAGGAAGAACTGCCGCCAAAACTGAAAATGTGACGTGGATCATAAATATATAAGCAATTAAACAACATCTTACATTTATTTTCACACAATACGTCTCCTTGCAGTATCAACACTAATTCGACTTACTTTTATATTGATCCAATTGGTAGATAGGCTGTATTTACACCATAACGGTGCACAGCTGATAGAAAGGGACACCACGTTATTGACTTTTATTATTTTTATTATTAGCTGGGCACTGGAGTTTACATTGAGTCCATGCCCATATACACTATCCTGCTGAGTATTACTCATTGGAGCACCCTAATGTGTATTGATCCTCCTCTGAAAATAGTCCTCAACAAATTTTCCTTAGCTTTTAAACAGCTCTCTAAAGAAATGACTGTGTTTTTATCTTAGTAGGGACCAGTGCTTGGGGCTGAGTGTGACAGACGAGTGAAGTCAGAGAGAAATTGAATTGAACACATTTTGGTTTGGGGGTTTTGAAAGGATTTTTGACAAGAAAACAATTATAAAATAACACCAGTCTCATTCTTTATACAACCACAAAAGTTCGGAATTTGTATCCACTTTGTCTCAGAAGTACAATGCTTCTGTTGTTTGCTATCCTGGCTCCAAAATTGTGGAATGAGCTCCCCATTGACATCAGGACAGCAGAAAGCTTACACATCTCCCGGCGCAGACTGAAAACTCATCTCTTTCGACTCCATTTCGAGCGATAAAACTATTAACAAAGCACTTATATACTAATAAAGGACTGGCTTATCTAAAGCCAGTTGAGTAGCACTTGAAATGTTTTAGCTCTATGAAACCTGATGTACTTATATGATTCTGTTTTCTTCAAGTTTGTATTTTGTCGGTCGAACGCACTTATTGTAAGTCGCTTTGGATAAAAGCGTCAGCTAAATTCAATGTAATGTGATGTAATGTAATGTTGTTTCCTACAGTAAATGTTACTCATTCTGAATACTATTTACAGGAAATGTAATCAAAATATGTATCCCTGACGTACAGAGACATGATATTATTGCATGTATTTTCCTCAGTCTCACTAAACTGGGTTATCGATCCTAATTATTTAATCAGCACAGTCATGGTTTCCTTCTGAATGGATTAATTCCTAGCATTTTTGTGTAGACTTTATAGCTGACAGGAAAAAATGAAATAGGAAACATTTCTACCTGAGTCAAAGCAAAACTTTCTTTGGAAACAATGACACTCCTACTGGGAGGAATGCTTCCACATGCGGGAATGTTCTCACTCTGTTTAAATGATTCCAGACATGCTGCTCTGCCTATCAGCTTTAGGCGGGTGCACGTGCAGCAATCATGCACGAGTACAAGCCGAAAAACGCACACTTTCCCCATACATGCACACCCACACACTTAGCTTTTGATTATCTCAGTGGTTGAGTTTCCTCTGATCTGAAGCAACCGTGAGGTTTTGCTGCAGCATCACTTGTCACTGACTTGTTATGGCATTATGCATCTGTCACCGAACAAGGGCCATAACAGCGAATGTAAACCCAGCTGCTCTGCCACCTCTGTCTTTGAGTCTTACCAAGTGTAAGGTCCTCTACTGGAAAAGGCAATAGATCAACGTCACTCAAAAATGTACATAATGGTCTTTTATGTTATTGCAGGTCCACCCAGCAGCTTCCTTTACTTGCAGCCAGGATTTGGCATTCTTTGACAGCCAGATGTTGGACTTAGAAAAAATACTTATGGGTGGTGGCAACCCCTCCTATTGGAAGAAGAACATATAAAATTACACTAGATGGGTTGGACTAAAGTTATGAATAGCCTACATGTCTTTGAAGTGGCAAAACGTCTCTACTCCTCAACATTTTACCTACAAATTCAGCTGTTATAGGCATGCCAACTTAATGCTCTGCTCACGGATGAGTCGATGAGAATAATAAACTGTTAAGATGATGACCTTACGCGTGTATAATATTTTTCTTCTTTGTGGGGCTCTGCCCCCAAAAAACAGTTTCAAGTCCTGAGAAAGTCAAATAAGACGGTGTGTAAAACTACACTGCCCAGCCAATTAATTTAACTAGGCCAGTAGGTAAGGACTTTCCACTGGATAATAACTGCAGCGATGTATGTTTTAGCTGAATACACGTTTTTTAACCCTAATTGATGCAGTTACTCACTTCTTTAATGTTTGTTCTTTCTGATGTAAAGTCAAGGTTGTAACTGTTTGCAATGAAGTTGTGTGGCGGTGGCGCTGAACTGTTCCTTTGATTCTTTTGATTTATGATAGTAATTACTTGTCTTTCAAATTTGAAGAAGGGTGAGCAAGCATCTTGAGGAACATTCATCATTAACTCCTCCAAAATATATAGTTTATTTAATAATAACACTGAATATGTGAATCATAACAGTGATTGGCAGCTGATAGGAATGACAAACATCGATGAGACAGTTAATTAATGTACTTATTGCAGCAGTCTGCATAGTTTTGGTACCCCTGCTGGTCTAAGAGTGAAACAAACTCATTCAGTTATTTTTCAGTTAAAATTCATTAAATGATGTTTGCCACCTTATATATTTATATTTAAAGGTGACCCAGCATGCAAAATGCACTTTTGTACGTCTTTTATACATGAATATTTGTCCCCGGTGTTCCAGGGAACTCACCAAGTGTCAGAAAACATAACCCTCTCTATTTTCCTCCATACCCAAGTCTCTTAAAAAGGGGCTGCAACGGATCTGATACAGACTGATCCAGATTTGAACACTTCTATGACGTCACAGAAGTGGCGCAATGCGCCACTTCTGTGACGTCATAGAAGTGTTCAAATCTGGATCAGTCTGTATCAGATCCGTTGCAGCCCCTTTTTAAGAGACTTGGGTATGGAGGAAAANCCCTCTGAATGCCACACTTTTGTATGTTGAAAAGTCAGCATCTCATGACATCCTTAGGAGTAGTAAACTCTATGCCAACCAACTGTAATTTGTAATATATTTTACCATACTTTAACGGTCAAGTTCTGACAACCACAGCAGCCCAAATGTTAACGTAAATGTCAAGTTTTCTTTTTACAGTGTACCAGGGGCGGATCTAGAAAAATATTCATG
>NW_011359304.1:39571-64482 GCF_000735185.1 Notothenia coriiceps
ATGTACTTATTGCAGCAGTCTTCATATATTTGGTACCCCTGCTGGTCTAAGAGTGAAACAAACTCATTCAGTTATTGTTCAGTTAAAATTGTGCCACAATAATGTCACCTAATGTTATTGAGTTAAAATATCAATATTGTGGCTTTCCAAGTTAACATTGATTGATATGACTGCGATTAAATCAGCATATACTTCTGCCAGGGGATGCCACCCTTGAAATTCTCCTGCCACCCTCTTGCCACCCCATGAATATTTTTCCAGATCCCCGCCCCGCCCCTGGTTGAAAGGTCAGGTGGACACAAAGAACAGAAACAAAAAGATACTGCGTCAGGTGAAAAGAAAAAGGTAAATGCCTTCAGAAACAATCTGGAAATAGACAACTCATTTATTATAGTAGTTTGACTGTTGATGTGTCCCGCTTGTCAACCCGCAGCATTAGGTGGAGAAACAGCCGTGGACACACAGTTCAAAGAGGCAATTCAGGTAGGCTACGCACTTCAGTTTGCCGCAATTTACGTTAAAATCGCACACCTTCTGATAACCCAGTCAAAAAGCAACGCAAAGACATGACACAAATGTTTGGATTCACCTTGACTTGCACTTTACGAGTTGGCCTCGCTCGGCTAAGTGGAAAAAGACGCTCCTTCTGACTTCAGAACTTGCCTAAGAATCCTCATGTTTTTAAGTTTTCTTCAATATCGAGGTAATCCAGTGATAGTTGTCTTCACGTAGTTTAGTACAATTCCTACAGGAATCGATAATAGCTAATTCGGCATAGGCTACTTTTGTTAGTGAATTGGTTTAAATATAAACGGATATAGGCCAACAAATGGGTTTGCAAATGTTTACAAATGACAGACTCGTTGCAACATGACTTCCTGTTTACATTCTCCCCAAGATATTCAGAGTATAGTCGGTTATAAATATGGATATGTGTCGGCTTGAATTTACAAATGGATCAGTGACCAAAATGGTTGGCAAGCTGTCAACTGCTTCGTAATGATTTCAATCATTGACTTACGGTAGTTTGAGTTTGCTATCACTGTTTAGCCTCTGTCAGCTTTTTTAAAATATGGTTATACTTCCATAGGCCTATGCAAAAAGCCTACCTTACACATATAATGAAAAAAGATTGACAGACGACAGAGAGGACAGATAATAAAAGTTATCGAAGCACGTAGTATGCTACCCTTCGAAAATGTCAGCGCCTCTGCAGAATGCAACACGATTGCCAATCATTGTGCAGAGGAAAAAACGATTTTAATATATTGTTGGAAAACTAATTTGGTTCTTTCACTCCCCACTCTCTCATGCAATGCTGTGTTTAGTAATGATGGATTTTGATTGGCTTGTTGCAGCAGCTTGTGGAGGGACGCATAGGCACCGAAGCTTACATGTGACGTGGAAACAACGGTTTGGGTTACTTTAACCCAAACCACAATGTTGGAAAACACCCAATCTATACACTGTGGGAGGTGATGAACATGGAAAATGGGGAGCTACGGCAGCTACTGCTTCCACCTTTTCCACTGTAACTGTCACTTTAAATACTATTTAAAAAAATCAAGATTGAGGGAGTATATATATAAAACGTCCTGGCCACTAGATGACTCAGTTCAATGGAGGCTGTATACTCTTCAGACAGATTTTATGCTACTATACTCAAGCATTGTTACAGTGCCATTTATCGTCAGGGCTTCATTGCAAGTGGAACAAAATGTCCCATTCATATTCTCAGAGTTAAGGGTGATATGAGTGCAGTACTGTAATCTACTTCATGTGTGTTTCCATATCTTCAGCCATAGTTTTGACTTTGGTCTTCCATGGGAGCACACATACAGTAAGTGTAATCAAGGAATTAAGCCATGTGGTTTGAATTTGAGCCACTTTTTGCTTTGGGCTTTGGTTACATTGTCTGTTGGCCACAAATCTCTTTCAATGCAACAAATCAGAATTGCTTTAGCCGACTGAACAGCATTTTATTGTTTTCACTAATTCAATAGCTTTTATAAGCCATAAACTTATGATTAATTAAATAAGGAAATATTAATGTAAAAATGTATTACAGCAACAGTAAGATTATTAGACCAGCTTCAAACAAAAATTGTAAAAAGTGCCTGTATCATTGTAGTAATTTGATCCTTGATCTGCAACATTTTCCTTCATAGCTGCAGTTAGACAACCCTTCATAATGTGACGAAATAGGAAACCATGCATTCCTTGGTGTGCAATTTGGAAGCAGCGTCATGATTTAAATTCCTAATCCTTACAAGACTTCTTTAGATGCCAGTTTCAATCTATGACACACGTTTTTTTCTCTCAATTTCATTGAACTTCTTTTAGACAGGTAGGTATTCCGAGAATAAACCAAGGGTGACCCGATGTCAACAGCTCTTACAAACTTAAAAAGTAGGTTAATAGCATTCCCTATAAACCGGTAAAAGTAAGATTACAATGATGGTAATGCAGTTTGTAAGTAAATTAACAAGATTGAGAGTCTACAGCAAGGCTAGCAGCTACACTGACAATGCTAACATGTTGTTAATGTAATATTTAATTTCAAGCTTGGTTTAGCTTGTTTAATTTAATACTGAATATACAAAACATTAAGAATGTCTTTAGTTTTGTTGTCCAAAGTGTTGGACAAATTATAATTTTGCACCGAAAGTTATGCCAGATAAAACCTAAAGGTTAAATCTTGCAATTAATACTGTGGGGAACATAAATGTATGTATCAAATGTCATGGCAATCTAGTTGTTGAGAAGTTATTTAAATCCCGACCAAAGTTGAGGGCCAACCGAGTCATTTTGCCAGGTCTGTGCCTGAAGGACCAGTAAATGTGTGGTTACAACACTAAGCTCTTTCTTTATAATCTCTCAATGCTTGCCATATAGCCTAGTTTCAGTCGTAGTTCTTTTATTCCTCTTTTCTACTTTACATTATTGAATCCTATTACTTAATTAATAGTCCACATTGAGCCAGTTTGGCTGATACTTGATGTTGATTTATTAGTTATTAGAAGCTGTGTTTGTACTCATTTGCACCATACTTTCCTCAAATTGATACAAATAATAAAATAATGACTTTCCATTTATGAGAATTACAAGCCAAGGCCGGTTTTCAGGCTGATTTTGGAAGCCACCTGGAACTCACATTGTTGCTAACTTGTAAGAGTTTCTGTCAAGACTGCTTCAGGGACTGCTTAAAACAAGCTAAAATGTGCCAAATACCAAAATGCAGCTCAGTCCACAGCTGGGTTCAGTAAATATGCCTACATGAATTTGTGTAAAACCTTTATCTTAAAAGAGTGATGGCAGGTTGGAAAAGGAGAGGCCTCAGAGACTACTTTTATGACTGGAAACCTTTCTTGCTCACCCACTCATGAAGATGTCACAGGGAATATACCTGTTGCTATAAAAAGTTAGGCAGCAGACATTTGCTTAGTCACTAACTCCAGCCTAAACTCTCACATCCGGCAGAGTGTCTGAAAAAAATACAATGGAAAGAATAACTCTCTGCCTAAATGTCAAAACATTCCCAGCAGCCTTGAACGACATAACAGGACCGTTTCCCATTGTATCAAAGCATTTATCTTTAAGGTACCATATAGAATTTCTGACCACTAGTAGTGCTATGGAGCAATGCTTTTGCTATTATCCCAGTTTTGCTGGTATCTTATGGGTGCAACCACTATATTGTATACATTTAAAGACTAAATGAAAGCCCCTTCTATGAATTGTTTCCCTGCTTAACTTGAAATAAAAGGTAAACATGTATTTAGCTATCATAGACTCGCTTCTGCTAAACTTAAATTGGATCTATTATGCTATATTGGAAAAATATATTGTAGGGCCATACCTATACAAAACATGTCTGTTTAGTTTTTTGAACAGTTCACCCATTGTAGCCATGCCTCATACTGCTCATACCCCTCTTTTGCAGCCCTGTTAGAGAAACAAGGATTTTGGGTCCTTAGCTTGAAAAAAGAAAAAAGAGGAGGCGGAGCTAATGCTTGATCAGAATTCTACCGGAGCTAAAGTAAAATTCTGCTGTGATAAAACGCCATCCTGTTCTAAACCACATCAAGGATTATTTTTGAAATAGTAAGGAGCTCAAATGCTTTTTCTCTTGCGGGTTTATCACAAGGTGAGTTCTTTCTTTTATTTTCTGCTTTTTAAACACATGTGCTCTACACAGTACAGGTTAGCTCTGAGTGTTAGCGAGGCTTGCTAATGTAAACCAAGACGGGATTACGTCCAAAACACGTCAGGTATTGTTTCTGATATCAACTTTCTGTGGGTCCGCTGCCGATTTGACGTCAGATCGGATGGACACGTCAGATCGGCAGCAAATCTGTATCCGCTCGTTGTACACCCGTTTTTAAAAGATTTGGGTACGGAGGAAAAGAGAGAGGGTTTTATTTTCTGACGCTTCGTGAGTTCCCCGACGCACCAGGAACACATATTTATGTATGAAAGACATCACAAAGTGCATTTTGCATGATAGGTCCCCTTTTAAGAAAGCACTTTAGCATATTATGACAACTTCGAGTTTTGTCCCCATCTCTTTCGAGTCCAGTTATGAGGGGATCACCTATGTGCCAATATGGAGAGAAGGATTGGTTACACATATGCACACTAATCGATGTATAGTAAATCCAAGGTTCAATTTCCCGTTCGCTTCTGTTTTATACCAATTTCAGAAAAAATACCGTCTATCTTTTTAAGTGTTTGACTTCACCACTATGTCACATTAATTGTCAGTCATTCGAATATAGAAGGTTTCTAAAAATGGCTAAAGATCTGGGAGCTTCATCAATTAGTAGGTCATCACAACAACCAAAAAAAAACTAAGAGAGACCAAAGAAAACCTTATAGTTGTTTATTATTTAAACTAGTCATATTTAAATCAAGACATCCAGATGAATGCAGCTTTAAGGAATGCTAAATGTGGTGCATTTGATGATTTACCAGATATTTAGATTTACTTCCAATTACGCCTAATTCCCAGACCCTGTCACTCTTTAAAGATTTAACTTCAATCGCACACAAAAATGTTCTCAATGTTTGTGAGAATAGTCACATTCAAAACAATTGCTATTGTACAAATGTCAGATTGAGACTGAATCCTCTGCATTAAAGTTTTTTTTGCAGAGCATCAAAGAAGACACAGAGATTTATGCTTGACCGCAACAAACAAAACTAATGAGGAACATTCATGGCCTATAAAAACAGCAAATCCCAATGGTTCACGAGTTCAAGCATCTTCAGTGAATTAGCCATGTGTCTTCACCTGCCAAGTTTTCTGCTTTGTCTTCTCTTTTCTCTCATCTATTGCAATATTTTCCTGTCTCTTTAAGACCCTATTTGTTTTTCTTGATTTGAGACCCAAAGTCGGTCTAAATTGGGTTATTTGAAATCCTAAATTCCCCCAACCAATGGCAACATGACTAAGCGATGGATTTTGCGTAGCTGTGTTTGTCACCCAACTATCAGTTTTTACTGCTGACGGCTGGAGACAGGGCTCAGGGAGACTTTGGACCGTGAAATACGAGATGCATGGGGCATGTTTAGATTATCACAGACCCCTCCACTTAACGCTCCATAACACTCAGTTAACTGCTGAAAGGAAAGGCATTCATCACACACACTTGACAAGAAACATGAAAATAGGACGGCCTCTCTTCATCTTTGTCAATCCTCTGGTACACTAGGAGGATGATTGCTGTGATATCTGATCTCTCTGTAAATGTAACTTTGTACTACTTTCAAGAAATTGCCTTTTACCATGCAATTTTGTTCTTGTCAATTGTCATATATATTATTCTATGACTTAAATTTAGTTTATGTTTATTTATTCGCAACACTCGGTTTGTGGTTTAAGCTTCTGTGTACAGCGTTTGTTTTCTCTTTAGGTGTTCATAACACCGAAACCCAGTGCAGTTTCTCTCAATCATTGTGCATTTCTGTTTGTTTTTTTGCTATACTAGGAGCAAAGCTTGAGTGATGACAGCTTTTGTCGGTCATGCAAAGTACCTCTTTTGTCCTGGCTCAATTATCTTAACAACTGTTGCACACTGTACGAAGATAGGCATAACATTTGAAATGGGTAATCAGTATCCTCAGATGATGATTAACACCTCACTTGGGGACTTTCGGACGCTTCCTATTTGCCACCGCAAGGTTAACATTTGAGTTTTTGTGAAATATCTTAACAACTATTTATTGCCATGAAATTAAGTACACATATTCATGGCTAAGGTTGAATTGCAATAACTTTTTCTGACTTTTCTTCAGATATAACTTTAAATCTACTTTGGTTGATTTGCAAATACTTACACTGTAACGCAGCGTCCACACGGCGGCGTGCGTTGAAGCTTGCTGGCGGGCGTGTCTGAAACTCGACCAACAACCAATCGCATGAATCTCCCGCCCCGGACACACAAGCACGCGGTTTGATTGGCTAGAGCTTGTACTGGCATATGATTTGATTGGCTGACGCTTCTGTCGAAGCTTCGAAAGTTGAACATTGCTCAACTTTTGAAGCGAGCAACACGAAGCGACGCTCCCACAATGCAGTTCGGCAAAGCTTAACGTCACCCTATTCAAAGTGAATGGGCATGACATATGTTACTTGTTAGACGCTTTATCCAAAGCGACTTACATACTCAATACTGTGGACAATCCCCACAGGAGCAATTTGGGGTGAAGTGTCTTGCCCAGGGACACAACGACATGCTGACTGCAGTGGGGTTTGAACCTGTGACCCCCTGATCCCAACACCAAAGCTCCATCCACTGCGCCACACGCCTCCGGGCAGAAGCACTGAAGCTTCAATGCACGCCGCCGTGTGGACGGGCCATAAGCGTTTACAAGTTTTGGACGTCAAAAACAGTATACACTGAGACCTGTATTGTAAAATGCATTTCTAATTGTGTGATCATGAAAGTATGCCTAATGTAAATCTGCATTATGATTTATTGGTGTTCATTTCTCTTCTGTGCACCAAGTGAATGTGTGAAGCAGCAAGATGTGTCTCAATATAAAATAAGGTGGTGCATTTCAAATTGAAAGCACACCTTCCCACATTTTAGCAAACCCCTACTAGGTGAGGCTGTCTGGGTACCACATGCACTTATAATAAGCATGCCCAGACAAACATACATTCCACTCGGTGGTTATGCGGTCTCCAGTGTCTAGTATGCATCCCTCTCCACCCCCAAGCCAAACGCGGCCTTTTAGCTTTTATAATTCATAGTAACGAGCAGCTCTTGAGGTTCCATCTACTTTAGATCTGGTAGAGAACATTTAACATCAGTAGGCTGTGTTGAAACTTTGTTCTCTCTGCAGCTGGTTTGGCATATTGATGAAGGGAACCATCATATAGCTAGTGACAGGGTTTTAAAGGCATGCTGGTCATTAAGGTTAAGTAACTTCAAGGGCATGAATTTCCATGTGCACATCCTAGGGCTGTTAACTACCATGTGGTGAAATGGAAGGGAAATTGTCATCAATTAGTTGTTCTAAGTATTATGAGGAGATGCTTCTGTGCATTTAGTTACATGTTTCCTGGAGAGTATCGTGGTTTTAAGCATCACAAATCAAAAATAAATGTACAGACAGTAAGACAGAAAATGTGTCTGTCGTGCATTGGAGGGAACTTTTATTTTAAAACTCCTGAACCCCAGCGGCTGTAAATCTGCAGAGAGGTGTGTCAGTCTACACATTTTTGGAACGCAGACAGAAGCATTTTATTCTGAAACTTGAAAGCACTCAGATTAAAAGCTACCTCCAATGGGATAACACAGCCAGTGGGCAGCATTTTCAAGATATTTCTGTTTTTATAGCTGCTCTGGGCTGAACCATAGGGAGTAGAGACTTATTATAGAATAATTATACAATGTCATGTTGGCACACATTGGCAGTGAATGCATCAGTTATAATCACAAGGTTCCCAACTACAAAGAGGGCAGCTCCAAAGTCAAGTCTTCCTGAAAATTGTAGACTATCGCAGGAGACAAGAATCTATAAGGAGCCGCTGGACGCTTGTCACTACATTTTGACGGCTGTCCAAGTCCTGGTCGAAAGGAAATCTGAAGACTTTAGTTTGGTTGTTCAGATGTGCTCTGCCAACACAAAAGGGCTTGTCAAATTACACCAAACATTTTGGGCCAGAGTCCCAGCGAGCGACATGAACATGACCTTCTCTGCCAAAGAAAACCAAATGTCTGCTGATCAAGAACAAGGTCAATGATCAGGTCCTAAATGATTCAAATGGTTCAGAAAGTCCAACATTTGAAAATCTGCCCAATTTTATCCAACATAACCTTTTGAAAAGTGACACTGTTCTGCGCATATTTCCTACAAATCATTTAGGTGATTGGTTCTGTAGGCTTTGTTTGTATTTATCATACGTTTTATCCACGCTATGTTGAAGTTATTTGTCTTCCTTTGTCCAGTTGAGCTACACAGTGGCCAACAGTAGAAAACTGTGGTTTTACAAAGTTGCAACCAGATGTGTTTGAATATACAAATGCTCTGCAAATTTCCGTGGCTAAATAAATGTTTTTAAAAAACAACTAATCAAAGTCAAACTTACACGCACACCAGCGCCTGAGCTTTATATTCAAAGGAAGTCCAGACATCTAGCCATTAATCAGCCTTTTTTAATTACTTAATCCCTATTTTTCATTGTCCAATCTATTAGTATTTAACTCAACACCTGCACTGATTAATGTTTTCCTAAATATCTCCTAATGTTGTTCTAATGTCTGCCTCATGATAAAACATGTAAACACATTTTCCGAAATGTGGTACGTGTTTGTGTCACTGGCTGCCATCGCACTTTTAAACCTGTCTCTCATCTGTTCACAAGAAAAAACCAAATCAAGGGGAGGACTGCATACCACCTGTGCTTCCATTATTTGTTCCAGCCATCTTTAACCATTAATTATTGTCAGACCTCAGGTGCCCTGTTGTCCAAAAAAAAGTCTAAGAGCTCCTCGAGGGAACTCCTAGTATCTGGAACACATTTAATTCTGGCTATTTGGGCTTTTATTTTAGCCATCGGCACGTGTAGATGCTATTCTTCAGATTACTTCGGGAAACCTTTAGAATAATAGCTCCACCCCACCACTTAATTTGCTTTTAGTGTGTGGCATTTAGTTTAATACCTCTTTCTGCTCTATGCATTTTATTCTTATAAGCTTATTGTTTTAACAGAAAGTTGAAGCTGGTAAATTGCTTTGTTTTCATATTTAGCTTGAAATCTTAGTAAAAGTTTGTAAAAGATATCTTGTAGGATTTGGGAGACCTCACTGTGTCCTGTAATTAGTTTGCAGTGGGATGTGCAGATGCTCCGCTTGATGCTGTTGCTCAGGGGGCGGATCCCTAGACAACTTTCCTGACTGGTGATTTGATGAACGGAGGATTTTCCAGTGTCAGTATCTCGCTGTCGGTTCAGGTTCAGCGTTGCGGCTTTTGTCCAGCCTCCTGACGGTGTGCAGCTCAGGGAACCGAGTGCCTTGCGCTTTTTTCATGAAAGCCCTTCACCATCAGTCTGAGCTCTGGACTTAAGGGGGAGCGGATCTTAAGGGCCCCGTCTGGCTGTGATTTTTTTACTTTCACACATGGCGCTCTAGTATAAGCACACTACACTTGTGGATTGTGGAAGGGACCGAGTTTTGTCAAAAGTCGCCCTTTTTCTGTACGGCCGCGGGCGCTAATCATGGAGATGCATATGTGCACCACCAGGTGGAAAACGAAAAAATGGCAATGGGATTCAACGCTAATCGCTGCGGTCACGTTAACTTTCCTTCTGCAAGCTGCCGGTGTCAGAGCAGGTAAGAAGCTGAATGTTACCCCACGTCACGGTCACTGTGCCAACACCAGGGCATCCCGGGATTTAAGAGCCTCCTATAGGCTGGCGGACAGCCCATAGGTGACAGTGGGTTAAGCAGCGACCAGCCATCAACTTTAATTAAGTAGCCTACACTGCCAATCGATGGTCTGTAAAGTCACCATTACTCTGTTTATACACCTTTCAGATGCTCAGTAGACCTGCCTGCCCACTGTATCATACAAAACTGATCACACTTTCTTATTTGTGTTTTTTTGCTTTATTCAAAGCATTGTGCCTGCATTTACTTGTTTTTTTAAAGTTTATTTCTAAGTGACACCAAACTGAGCCTATACTGCACCTGCATCACATTATCCAGTAACTTTTAAAGGGGTCACCACAGTTGTGTCTGTAAGCTTGTTGATGACTTTGAAGTTACCACCTCAAAAACGTACCTTCAACTTTTACTATATGTGCTACATACAGTAGTTGCAATGTGTTAAGGTTAACGTTGTGATTGTTTGCAACTTAAGGTTTATTCTTGGCACAAACAGAAGAGATGCTGCTCCTTCCCTCTGAGTGTTGAAGTAGCAAAGTCTGCCATCCAGGTGTGGTCAGTGGGGAGAGGCTCATAGTTTTTTTCATCTTGACACACAGTCTTGTGGTCTGTGTAAAAAGTGTGCAAGATGGGTCTTATGACCACTTATTTTTCAATTATGCTGAATAATTATTGAAGATAATGTGATCACAGAAAAAAAAGCAGTATTATTGGAACCCCTTGAGGTTTGACACTTGACTTTTACACAGGTCCACATTTAGTGCATTAAGCTATCTACAACATATCAGCAAAGTAAGAGTTTAACAATTCAATCAAATTCACAAAAGGCTTAAAATTGAAATACGTTTTTATGTTATTTTGCTGTCAATAGAGTTTGCTGTGGCACAGTGTAACTTTATAGATGTAGGTTTTGTGATAAATATTCAAAAAATTTATACAAGACACTGGGCACGACACTATGGAATTCTGGGAGTGAAATTCATATTCTCTCCTGAAGGATCACCATCTTTCCACATTATCTGGGCTCCCACTAAGTCCAAAAAGGGGCGTCGGTGGAAAAAAGAAAAAAAAACTGGAGTATTGTCTTTGCTTTAAAAACACATATGTTGGTCACATTAACTTCTTCTTGTATGTTTTTTCCTTGTTTGTGACGTCTGAGAGACATCCATACTGTACTGTGGCTTTAACTGTAATACACTGTTGTGTGTCAAAGTTGTGTGATTTTTTGGATGCATGTGGCTTTTTAATATTTGTGGTTTTGACATCAGATGACGCAACCTTTCACAAATAATGCCTTCCTTTATCATAGCAATGACACTGACATGTATTAAGTCATATAAAAAGGACATCTTTAGAATACCTATGATACTTAATGAAATCATTCGGCATAGGGCAAATTTGATAGAGCGCCCCAAAAATGAAAATATATTAAAAAAAGCAAATACCACATTGGCATGCATTGCCCTTTGCCCATTGCCCATCTTCCTTCACTCTGACTGATACTTAGACTAACCATAATTGCATGACTTGCTAGCAAACATTTACAGACTTTCCAATGTACTTTAATTGCTGCCTTTTTCTGCCAACTTTCAGTAGAAGCCAGTGTCACAAAAAAGCCTGAAAAGACATCCCATGATGTCTGCGCACGACCGCAGAGACATTAAGTCAGAAACTGTATGGCTCTGTTGAGTTATGAGATTCAGGGGCCTTGACATTTTGACTATATAGCTGAAAATTGAAATGTCTTAAAGTCTGCTGGTGCAATTGCTTTAATGATTTTAACAGTTCCGTCCTGTCACTACATGCTTTACTGCCTCAGGGGAAATCACACTTCTTTGTCATGTTAGTAGCTTGTTAACATGGCAGATAGTATATCACAAGTCCCCGACAGCAGGCAGGAAGATGTGTCATTAAAAATCAGAGACTGACGATTACATTTCAGACTGTGGCCAGTCTGAAGCTGCTTTGGTACCTTGAGCACGAGAAAACTGTCTTCTCTCTCTTGTGGTTTTTCCTCCTTATCATTAGAATATCGGTTATTCCTTTTTAAGTGTGGAAGAAGAAGGGGAATCTTTCTTTTTAAGGATGCGTTGAGGGTATAGAATGCTGGCTCCTACGAGACACAAGAGAGTTTAAGAACCATGCTTATTCATTTGAGTTCTTTAATGGTTTTGGGATATTGAGGGTTTTTCAGGGCTTCTGTGAAGAGATGGTTGTGGAAGAGTGGGGCTGAAGAGTCGGGGGTGCGGGTGTGGGGGGGTTCCTGGCCAATTCAGCACATCTGGAATATATGAGGCCTTGAGGTATGCAGTAATGTAGAGAGGCATTCTGGAACTCACAAAGAGACCTTTAGTCCAAGCTTTCTTTCTCTTTTTTTTCGAGAACCAGTAGCTCTGTACTTGGGACAATATTCAGAAGAGCCACAGACTATTTTCATTTTTATGAGGCATTCGGTGTGAGGTTTTATACTTGGCGTTTGGTACCCCACATTTGTGCTTTATTCTGTCTGTGTTGAAATCCAAAGTCAGTCTGTTATAGTCTTAAGAACAAAACAAACCCTGTGTCTGTTAAATTGCTTATTATGACAATGTCAATCCTAAAGCCTTTGTAAATCCACCTCTCTCCCAGTTTATAAAGTTGGTTAAAAGAGAAGAGAAAACACCCAACAGTGCTGCTTGCTTGATGCTTATACTCTTCACATTTTAAATTCATGAATTGTGTAATCTGGACCCATATCAGCATAAATTACTCCAGTCCCCATTACTTTTAAGAGCAGATCTGCATAACTCCAAATATGATAAAACTCGAGACATATCTCTGAGCATATGCTGGAATCAGGCGAGTTTGATTTATCACTCAAGCTATTATTTTTCTGGTCACAGGAGAAGTAGCTACAGGGATGGAGCCTTCTCCGTTTAGTCTCATGTATGTTTTAGTTGGGGGGGGTATAGGGAGTGGTGCCAGTAACATAATGGGTTCAGCATGTGGACTTAAAGCTCCACCCATCAGACCCCCTCCTGGTCACTGAAAGTGAAAAGGAACTGCATAATCAGCACTTCCTGGCTTCACGTGCCACATGACTTACAAAAATAGAAAACGTAAACAGGCGTATATTATTATAATTACATGCCTTTGACTTTCAATTTAGATTGATGTTGAAATGTATAGTGGCTGGCACCGAAGGAGAAGGATGGAAAAAGCACTAACAGCTTAGGGTCGACATTTTACGTGAAAAAATAACATATGGTTCTTCAATTGATGGGGAGAAAAGGGCTATAACACTATTCCTTGACATTATGATCCTTTCTCTCCACCAGTGTATGCTTTTTTTGGTCTCTTGTCTTGACCAAACTTTATTATGTAGTATTGAGGAGATTTCCTGCATTGGGAATTTCAAGAACGTTTTCTTTCTGATCCCTTTAAATGATTTTCCCACAATGATTTTAAGCCAGTATCAAACACATGCATCTCAGATTTTCTCAAGGAAGGGAGACTTAACATTGAGCCTGTTATCTGCCGTTCTTTAAAGGCCTTATCTTCCCACTGAGAATGTAAGCTGACCATTCAGACGTTGTTTCTAATTGCTGGGGATTTTGAAGAGGACACATCCTGCCTCTTGACTCACTGAAAAGACACATTAGTAACATGCTGGTTTTTACTGCTGTGGTTTCTGCAGTTCCACACATATCATTTAATACTTGGGTTACACTAAGTTTGGTTTGGAGTGGAAATGTAACAGTTGGTTATGCTATTCTCTACTTTGGACCTCTACATTAGTTTGCTGCCAGTTTAATCAAAATTGTAATCGGAACAATACATTCTTCAGTATTGATGTGTAATCTACTCTTTTTTTAAATGTCAGTATATAGTAACCATACAACAGCACGGAGATGGTATTGCATGTGGTTAGTCTCATTAAATTACAAGGCAGCAAATGTTCCAAGAGCTGTGGTCAGAAAGGGTTTGATCTTATTTTTTTTTAGACAATGCCAGCATATTATTATTATAACACCAACTTTAATTAAGCGACCCCTCACCAACATTGATATGAAGTTGTAAATCATCACATTCATTCACGACTGCTAAATTAAAGCGAGACTGTTACCTTTCTAGGAAAGCATAACATATTTAAATGTTGAATATATAAGCTATTAAACACACCCTTGCTCATTTCACTTTTGCTGCTAAAGCCTTACTTGGTCTCTTCTGAACAATGCCTACTAATGGCTACTGTAAGCTAATTTTAGCAAACATTAAAGAGATACTTGTCTGTCACAGTCTAGTTTTTTTTTGCTGTTAAATGTCCCCCTGAGTATTAATATTGGTCAGATCATCATCATCAACAAACAAAAATTTTTTAGTGATGTCTTTCAACACCACTTTCAGAATATGGAAAACAACTCCTAACTAAAAAACTACTTTTTGTTGGTTGTTAATAAACATATTACTTCCAATATTTGCATGGAGACCCATGGCAATGTTGCAATATTGTTTGTTTATGTGTATTTTATAATGAATGCTTAACTTTAATTAACTATGCCAAATACAGACAGGTAGTAACTTAATGCAGGATCATCACTATCAAATTGAGGAATATGAAAACAAGAATATCCTTTTTTATACAATTAATTAACAAACTCGTCTTACTGTATTTCTTTAGGCAAATGCCGCCCTAGGCAGATGTGTTAAATCATAAATACAGTTTAGCTGTACGTCAACACCCCTGTTTACACTAGCCTTACAACCTAACGTATAAGGTTTTGTTAATTCCCAATTATCACATTGTAACTGTGCCATGGGGAATGAGAGAGATAGGAGTTTAAGAGATCAACAAAACATTACAGAGTGAGAGTGTTAAGTGTTAGACAATTACTGAAGATAGAGTGAATAAGAAATGGTGTTTATCACTGCAAAGAACCGCAGTCAGACACTGAGCACCAGGTCCATTGATAGAAAAGAGTTTAGTAGTTTTAAGAAGCTCGTAAAGCTGCCCCCCTCTGCGGTCTCCTTATCCAGAAAGACCCAGTGATCAGCAGCCATGAGTTTTATCATCCCATAGATGCTGTGCATTTTGGCTGTGGGGGTAATAGTGGAGCTGAGGAGGGGGCCGTTTATGTTTACTGAATGGTTACCAACATTTTTACTGGTCCTCTGACAAGGTAGCTCATAAATGAACAATTGGTCTTACTGACAGATTTGGCCAAGAAGCAAGGGGGGTAATTGGTGTAAATGTTGACTTATCATCAAAATGCCAGGACCCATTAGGTTTTCTGTTAACTGCTGAAATATGCTTACAGTGCACTGTAAAAGTACATGCAGCTTTTACGACATGTACACTCATATGCATTATAGTATATGTGTATTCAATTAATGAGTTCAAGTTATATTGTTGTTGCATGACGCAGCTAAGGTTCCTTTAGTAGTCATATTATTGTTCTTTCTTTTGCACATATGATGTAATGTGTCTGTTTCCAGCAGACTGAGAATTTACTTATCAAATGTTCAAGCCTATTTATGATTAGGAAAGTCACTTTCCAATTTATGCAGATGCACATTAATGCACCATCAACAATCTTCTTTTTGTCTTGCATTTTCACAAAAACCTATCTATTAATACATACAAACTTTTTTTCAGGTAGGACTAAAGTTACGAGTGACCCACTCAAATAGGGAAACCTAAGCTAGCCCTTTGAACAGATGCATTCCCAAAATAGCTTATTTCTCTTCAAATGTTATGAAATGCTTGCTGTCCAAGTATCTGTGGGTAATGTTAACATATTTTGTTATTTCTCTCCTCAGCTGAACCAGTAGATGTCCTGAAGGCTCTAGACTTCCAGAGCTCTCCTGAAGGAGTACGGAAAACACCAGGCTTCTGCACGGCCCGGAGAGGATCCAAACCAGACGTTGCTTACAGAGTGGGAAAACAGGCTCAGATCAGTGCTCCAACCAAACAGCTCTTCCCAGGTAACCTCCCTCCTAACCTCCTACGGGTCACAGGCCTTTATTCTGAAGCTGAACTAGGCAGCTTTGCCCAATCTGTTCATCTGAAACAGAGCATTTGAACCAATTTCTTTGATAGTTGGGTATACTTTTGCATAAAACCTTACAAAAGCAACGTTTACACTGCAACACCTGCACAATATCATTGTAAAAAGAACAATGCAACTTTACTAAGTCTGCAGCCATGATAGTTCCTTTCCAATGCTTTACTTTTGCACAGCAGTGCTCTAAGCTAAATGCTAATGTCTGCATGCTAATATGCTCAAGATGAAGATGCCAATGTTAAGCAGGTATAATGTTTACCATGTTCACCATCTTAGTTTAGCATTTTAGCAAGCTATCCTTCGCCTATTAGCACTGAACAAAACTAAATACAGTACAACTGATGGGAATATTATGAATTATAGAAATGTCGAATTGTTGAGATGTTTCTGTCTCGAAGTGGAAGTGCTGGACAGAATAACGGATAATGACAGATTTTGCCATCCCTGAAGCTAGAAATGTTATGCCCACACAAACAAATGGATTAAAATTAAACAAATGCTTATGTTTACTGTCATGAACCACTTAATGACAAAATAGAAACATCTTAAAGATATTACAATTCCACATTAAATTGCAACAAATCAGGGAGTTACTGACTGCAATGAAACCCATAACGACTAACACCTGTTTTCTAAACTGCACTACAGACTTTCAGAAATTATTATCTAGAAGATGTTGAATACCCATAGGGATGATAATCACTCAGCATATGGTGTATGTCATGTAAACATATGATTCAAGTAGACACCAGATTTTTGTTGTTTGATATTTTGGGAAAACCCACAATTTATTACATCAAATCAATGAGAGGAATATTTCTTTTGATGTCTTGTGGACTGATCCTGTCAATAAACTATCTGTCCTCAAGTTTGATTGCTGGCAGACTGCAGTATGCTTTGTTTGGATAATGTAGTGCAATCTTGTAGGGATTTCATGCCAAGGGACTCAAAGTCTGCTGCTCGGCTGTGTTTGTGTGAAATAAAGCCATATTTATTTTATTTGGAAGGAGTCCAATCGGAGAAACACAAAAGCTATGAAACTGTGTAACCATTTGGTGTGCTACTTTCTTACACTCATTGCTTCTCATTAGCTAATCTGAATGAATGAACTGCAGGGGACAACACCTCTGTCATTACTAATGACTTTAAAAAAGAGCCGGTGACAGATACATTTGTCGATTTCAAAACTTGCCAGATTCCTTTTTTAAGCTGAAATATGAAACATGCTGCTTTTAAACATACAATACAATGTTTTATAATGTAAAAGGTAAAGGTCACCAGAGGCCTGTTTTTTATTACTGGGCCAAGGTATAGGAGGAGTCCCAAACCGCTCACTTACTCATAGCAAAAAAAGTATATAGAATATTATTTTATTAGTGTATTGCTGTTGAGAAAAAAATTGTTTCCAGTGTATGCAGTATGTTTTTTCAGTGTGGCTTAGTGTCATAGAATAAAAACCAAACAGTGTGAGGTATTATAACTTTATTTCTGTGAATTTTGGCAAAAACTGCCCGCACACCAACACTTTCAGTAACAACATTTCAAAAACTATAATTAAGCTTGAGAGGTGCAGCGTTGGAGGTGTGAAAATGTCCTCAGTCAGAATAATTGGACTTTCATTTGATTGGGATTAGTTATTTTGTCATTGAACCCAGTTATTATGGATTCAAAAATATGACATTTGTTTGAGTGTTTACTGCCCTTGTAAAATTATTGTGGCTACATCACCAACATTAAGTCCTTTCAGGGGATGCCAGGGACTCGTTTAACTTCCTTAATAAACACTGCTCCAGGTCCAGTTGTCTAGACATTTGGGTTTAATGTGAGGAGAGAACACTAATAGACTTGCCATTATTCAATTCAGTCATTACAATACAATTGCCCTTGTACCGACATCAGAGAAGGATATATTAGTAAATGACTGGAAATAAGGTGAAATGGAGACTGCATTATATTCCTTAAAGCTTAATCTTCACGGTACACTGTAATAGAGTGTAAATGTCTTCTTATTGTATCTCAACAAGAATGTGCCTTTAGCCCTTAATGTCAAACTATTTCTTAGAGCTAGTAAGTAGGTAGGCAGTCAGTAAACCTTCTCTGCAACATCCTCTGAAATGAAGTAAACAGTCCTGAGCTAAGTTCCAAGAGCTATTTATTTAGATTTGATTAAGAATGCTGTGGTTATACTGGGATGTTTCCATATGTGTAGTTGTATGAATCTGAAGCCGAGCAATGCTGTAAAACCCTCTGACAAAAATGTGCAGTTACCCAGATTTTCGTAATTAAATATATTTTACTTACATACCAAACTAAATGCCTGCGGATTGTTTAACCTTCAGGAGGAGTTTTCCCAGAAGATTTCTCCATCCTGTTTACCATCAAGCCCAAGGCTGGCCTCCAGTCCTTCTTGCTGTCGGTGTACAACCAGCAAGGCATCCAGCAGCTGGGCGTGGAGGTGGGCCGTGCGCCAGTCTTCCTGTACGAGGACCAGAATGGCAAGCCTCCCCCAGAGGAGTACCCCCTGTTCCGCTCCATCAACCTGGCTGACGGGAAGTAAGTGACTGGTTGCTCTTTTAAGAGGGCTTGAACATGTTGGGTCGGATGTGGGTTGTAGATTTGTGCGTCCCCCTGGATCTTTGCTTGCATTTTCAGGGTAAATGTAAATCTCAATACCTCTGTGAAGATTGTTTGATTGACTCAAGAGCTAAACAGCACCTTTTAGATGCCCAACTTGAGCACTTTATATACATTTAAAGAAATAATTGAATGCTAAACAAAACCAATATGCTCCACAGATTTTCTCAATCACTCAGAGCATCATTAACTCTCCTAGCTTGCTTAACAGCTCTGAAGATTTATTATCATCTTATGTTTGTTCAGTCATTAAAGCCATATGGAACAAGTCAGACAGTAATGGCAAATAAATTGCTCACAGTCTTTTGTTTTCCAGATTAGTTGCAGTGGTTGTATACTGATATGCAGTAATGGGCAGGATCCTCATAAATTGCATGGCTGCCCAATGACTCTAAAACAAATCATTTTTAGAAGTTGTGATCAATCATTTTCACAAATGCTAGCAGACATGATCCCATGCAGGGCTGTTTGTCTGCTATAGATTTTATAAATAATAAAACATCAGAATAATAACTTCTATATACAATATGTAGCCTTCAGTAGTGTACATTTCCAAAGCTGTCTTGTGAACTAACACATTAAAAAACAATGACATCTGAGATATTGGTATGACTTTTAAATTCTTTGGGTTTGCTCACACTTTTCCTTATTCTCTTCGACATGAGACATACATCAAATGTATTTATTTTCCTACATACTTAAAAGTGTGGAACCAAAGGACATTTAAAAGATGATCCCTACATTTAGCAAATTACACTTGCAAATTACACTTGCAAATTACACTGCTTATTTCTGCAAAAAACAACAGGCTACCAGCAACCATGAGTTCACTATTGAAGCAGTTGGTAGATATCCTTTTATAGTCATTAAAATAGTACTGGAGGTTACTAAAGGTTATTTTCTGTAACTGCTTTTTTGATTAACAACTGTTTTATTGTTAAACAAGACAAACAAATCTGAATTCTTTAACTTTAGAGGCGCAATATTTTTAGCTGCTTCCAGTCTCAACATTAGGCTAAGCTAAGCTAATCAGCTGCAGGATGTAGTTGTGTATATTGTGATGATCTTATCTTTGAACTCTCATTAAGAACAATTTATCAAAATGCCACTTTTCTTCCTAACATAGACTGTGGCAGTTTTCTTGAAAGGACAGGAAGTGCCAGAGCGTTGTGTTTATATTTCTAACCCCCCACTTTGCTCCCCTGCTGCACAGATGGCATCGTGTAGCCATCAGCGTGGAGAAGAAGAGTGTCACCATCATTGTGGATTGTAAGAAGAAGGTGACCAGGCCCCTCGGCAGAAGCGACCAGGCCGTCATCAACACAGAAGGCATTACTGTCTTTGGAACCAGAATCCTGGATGAGGAAGTCTTTGAAGTAAGGCAGCCATTTTGAATCGCTATCCACCTTGATTAAGCTAGCTGTGTTGTGATTAGGATATTAATTGGTTCAAAGGAGTGGTTTAACATTATTTGATGTGTTTTTATTTGCTTTTGGTCAAGAGTTACTTAAGAAGAAGGGTGACACTTTCATTTTTGTGCTGTTATTATTAAGTTGGAGCCAAAGACTAGAAGTTACAGAGCAAGACATTTACATAACGTATCACTTTAAAATGTACGTTTCTGTTCAGATTGTAGATGCCACGTCATATTTCAAATGTGGTGGTAGGGATATTTTTTAAATTATTACAAAGAACTAAACCAGTGCAGTCTTCATGCTAACCCAAGCTAGGCAACTTTTAGCTCCAGCTAAATAAAATAATGCCCAGATATGAGAGTGCTCGCTGGCTTCTCAAACTACTAGAGTCTGTTAAGGCACATGATTTCAATGCCATGGTCACATTATAGTTATTATAATCTTCAATAGTTAATTTGACTACAATAGGACTTGTTTTCTGGGAAAGATACAACTAAATTCACCTCTGATCCTGATATCTGATATCAAGATGTCTCCATCATCTCCACAGAAGAGTTTTTCCCTAATGTAATGCAGATTTTGACAGTAAACTGAAGTGATTGTGTTTTCAGGGAAACCCTACTTATGCCAGTGATTTCTCCATTGTGGTCAAGCATGAATGAATGGATGTAATAGAAAGCATATTCTGAATCCGACACTCAATGAATCTCATTTACCATTGAGAAAATAGACTATTTTATTGTCCTCTTCAGTCCAAGCACTTAAAAACCAGACATTGTATTTGTCTTTCATTTAAGTGCATAAAGTGAATGGTAAATTTCATTGGCCAGAACAACAATACTGGCATTTATACTCTGCAAGTATGGGCAGAATCTGTGGAAAATGTTGTTCGAAGTGCTTTTTCTTGCTCTCAACATTGGTTTGGATTTGTTTGAATATAGATATATTAAAAGGAAAACTGAGGTCTAATAGACTTGTGTTAAATATTGGACATTGTGTTATTGGAGATTCGGGAATTTTGCCACCATTTTTAGAGATGATTTTATATTATAACCTCAATAACTGTGAATCAATGTACAATAACCGAGGTGGCAACTATGAAATGGAGGTCCTAGCTGCCAGGTTTAGCACAGGTAGCTATGAGCTGAGTGGATACTGTTAGCTCAATGCTATTTCCGAAAACAATAGCCTCTCTTTGATGTGTGCATGTGGAATGCTTGCTAAGTAGAACAGCCTGCAAAATGTTTGCCTCCAGGTCAGAGATGAAGTTCCACCGGGAGCCTCATGAAAATGTCAACCCACCCTTCTTCAGTGATAGGTTTTTGGCAAGAAGATCACATTGCAAGAAATAGAAGTGAAACATATAGACACGTCAACACAATTTAAAAGTACAAAAGGCACAACTATAGTGAATTCATTTTATAACATTACCAACATTAAATAACATAAGTGTGAAAGCCACAGTGATTGGGGTTGGAAATGTAATTAAAGTAATTGAGAGGATTAAAGTAGCTAAGCACTTAGCTTTTTCTATTTTAAATGCTGATTTAGGGTCAGCCATTTGGCTCTTGTGAGTGGTCTTTGTTAGAACATATATTACGCTAATGGTTCTTGAATTGCAGAGTAATTAGTTTTGTTCACTTTTTTTCAAACCTGGGGGAATAAAAAACAGTTTTCCTTTGTTCCAAGGTTTTTTAGCATGATCTAAGGTGGTTTATATTGGTGTATCACACAAAGGCCTTGTTGAAACAGCCTAGCAATACATTCAGCAATCACAAACTGTAATTATTTCCACTTCAGGTTTGATAACCTTTGATTTGTTTTAAACTGGCTTCTTAAAGACACACTGGATTCCTAATTGCAAATAAATCATACTTGCCATAAAGGTACTTTCTATTCATTTCATTAGATCAAAAAAGGTACAATATGTAAGGTAGATGTAAGCCATGTGTTTGGGTCCGACCTGTTGCCTATCGGATTATACTTTGGCATTCATTCTTCAGCTGTTATATTCTACAATCAGTAAACCTTGGAGGCTATGGAAACTTGGATCATGGTGGCTGCAATATCTACTGTAGATAAATACAATGGAAAAACATTTTAAACATCCCCGCAATCAGGTGACTGAGTCCAGTTCTTCCAAGCTCTTGTATGTAATGTATTTATGTTTAACATGTGCTATTGATCTTCTTATATATCTGTCAGTAAAAGGGACAATGAGCCTATTGTCCGTAATTTCAAAGACATTTAAAAAAATGGTATCACTAATATGGTCCCTGGATAGGTCCCAATTATGTAGTTAATCCCCGACCTTCCTATGACATATTTTAAACTAACCATTATATTTTCTGTGGTTATAGTGATGCCCAGAGGATACATCCTATATGATGGTCCTCTGATGTGCATTATGCGTAAGGCAAAGATGGAAGTCGATATCTTACATAATACCCTTCCCTAACCCTGACCATCCCAAATCCATTCATGTAATATATAAATTACTATTTATAAACATTAGTATTTCATGACCTATACCTACATTTACCTTAGAAAATGGATCCAACAACAAAAGGCAAACATTTTCTACAGTTTTTCTTTTTCCAATCCTTTTTATAATTCATGATTTAGAGAATGCATTGACAACATAGATTAAGAATTGTGGCTGTTCAGTATACCAAGCTTCCCATCTTTGGAGCCATTCTGCACTTTAATTACTGAGGTTTGCTTTGAGCTTTCTCACTAAAACTGCTGTGAGCACATGGCTACCTTACTGCAGTAGATTGCATAAGCAGGTGTCAAAGTTGGAAGCACAGGGGAGAGCAAAGGCTGGGGGAAAATATGATCAGTGTGCGAGTGTGCTTAGAATTGGCTCCGATTGCACAGCTGTTTAAAAGATACGCTCAATGACCAGACCTCCAAATCCATTTTCCCCCTTTCTTCTGCTTTTTTTCTTTTAAATAAAAGCCACACGATATTTCAATCATTCCTCATTTTTATGCAAATCCATTCCTCAGACTTTAAGGGATAGGGTGGGATTGTAGTTTTTGCCCGTATGACAGAGTGTGTGCTTTCTCTTTGTTATTTCAGATGTGCATATAAAGGAGTCTGTGTCTGTGAGGAGGCGAAGATAGTTTGTTTATGTGTCTGTCATTACTGCGTAGTAGATTGTTCCAAAATACTGTCCCTCAAGCAGGACAGTCTTTGGCAGAGGAATCTAACAAGGCTCTGATGGGCTCAGCCTGAAAGTGAATCATTGTTTATGGTTGAGTTGGCAGAAAGAGAAACAGTCTGCCTCAGTCACTTTTTCTCCCTCCAGTAACAAAATGTTTTTCGTAGAGTTGTGTTATAGGAATATAGTAATTACTTCATAGTTGTGTGAGTGTTGCTGTTAATTAGTTTTGACACTTTTATCTTTGTTTAACATAGCACAGGTGAGGACTACTGTAGGACAGTATAGGGAAAATATCAAGATACAAATAAAAAAAAAGGACAGGTACATTTCATAATGCATATTAAAGAGGCCAGGACAGTAAATAAGACATTGGCCGTTTCTCAATGTCGAGTATACCTGCTGCAGAGCCACTATTTCAAGTATACTACGCCATCGAGTGGCGCCGAATGCAGGGCATTTAAACAGTCCTTCTGCGCCACTCGATGGCGTAGTATACTTGAAATAGTGGCTCTGCAGCAGGTTTAGTCGACATTGAGAAACGGCCAGAGTTAAGATCCTACAGTAGATGTTAAGGAAGAATCCCATTTAACCAATATTTATCTCCGAAGAATAATTCAGACTCAGATTTTGATATTTTCAACAAGCATTTATACAAAGAAACGGAAGATTAAAAAGTATATTTGTCAAAGTGAACCTGTATCTGACCTCCTTGTCCCTTAACCCCCTCTCAGGGGTCCCAGCACAGCCACGAGGTAATGCACTCAAGGTGCTTCTTAAATGCTTTGGCTGATGGAAAAGAGAACAGCCAGGTAAAGGAGACTGAGAGAGAAAGAAGTAAAGAAAGGGCAGACAGACAAGCAAGCAGATGGATCAAATAGTTCAACCGTTTTGTGAGCTATTGGCAGAAGAAATATTTTAATATTCGAAGGGTGCAAGACATTTGTATGCCTCCAGTGCTGTAAAAGAAACGTTATCCTTGTGCTGACCACAAAGGCTGCATTTCGTAAACACTGTGAGGAATCGGGATTGTTTTCCTCTTTCTGCTTCCTGCCTAATTGTTCCCCTTGTGCTGTTTTGAAATTCCATCTGTTTATTTTTTCTTACAGAAATGTGTGCTCCCTTCCCATCATTTTGAAAAGTAGGTATTTTGATGATAAAAGTAAGAAAATACAGAAAAAAAAAGATGGCTACCAAAGATACTGCAAGAAAAAGACATTTAAGCAATAGCCTGTTGATTTGGGCAGCTGCATTTCGCTTGGCCTCGAGTCCAGCCACATCTGGAGGATGATGGTTCAGTGTGACAGCGGGTTACAGTGATTTGATAGAGTTTAAGGTTTTTACAGCAAAGTCTGTTGATAATCCTGAGGTGGGACATTACTTTTATAAAAAAGGATGTAAATATACACCTTAAGTCATCTAATCAGCTCAAGTTGCAGTAGTAAGGACAGTCATTGTCTTCCTTCATCAGGTTGTCCGCGGGGTCTTAAAAAGTATTAAAAGTTGATCAATCAATTTAGCGAAAATGAAGGCTATTAAAAAGTATTAAACGGCATTTTCCAAGGTATTACATTTTGTAGCTTGTTTTCATAAGTATATCAATTGTCCAAAGAGGACAAAAGACAGTCATTTTCTTCCTTCATTCATCAGGGTGTTTCTTCCTTCATTCATCAGGGTGTCCGCGGGGTCTTAAAAAGTATTAAAAGTTGATCAATCAATTTAGCGAAAATTAAGGCTATTAAAAAGTATTAAACGG
>NW_011359304.1:64494-107215 GCF_000735185.1 Notothenia coriiceps
TCCGTTTACGCCGGTTGTTAAACAACATCGTTATGGGGAAATGCAAGTTTGCGTCCAAATGGTTGGAAGATAAGGAGGAAGAACAATCAATACTGTATATAGTCAATGTGAGGTAAAGTGTGTCGCCAAGGTAACCGGTTAGAACTCAAAGTGGCGATGAGGTCTTAAAATATAGAGATGTCCCGATCCGATCACGTGATCGGGGATCGGAGCCGATCACGTGATCGGGGATCGGAGCCGATCACGTGATTTTCAAAAGATCGGAATCGGGAGAAAAAAATTGGGGATCGGGATTTATTATTATTTTTTTAAATACTTTTATTTTTTTTATATTCAATGTTACAAAACAAAAATGACCATGTTCAAGTCTTAAAGTCATCCTGAGGCCTTAGTTTTGGTTTCAAATTACACAACATCATGTATGTGTTGCTTCTTTGGGGCTTGTTTTCATAGACCTGGTTGCTTATTTCTCTCAAATCTGGCAACAGAGTGGGCAGGGCGCAGTGTCTAATTGTAGCAGTAAGCTAACGAGTACTGATAAGCTTTATTTTTGTTTTGATCCAATGCTGCACAACTGAACTGATCCAATGCTGCTGTGAAAAAAAGAAGCTATATCCATGTTGGATAGAATATCCAATTTAAATTAAAAAAATAACCTTAAGGGACAACTTGAATGCTTTTTTTTTTTTTTTTTTCTCTTAATGCATTGCATAAAGATCGGATCGGGAAAGATCGGTATCGGCAAATTGTCAAAATCAAATGATCGGAATCGGATCGAGAGCAAAAAAAGGTGATCGGGACATCCCTATTAAAATGTATGGGAAGGGTCTTAAAAAAGGTCTTAAAAGGAATTACATTTGACTTCAGGATTCCTGCATATACCCTGTTCATGTCGACACATCTTTAAAGCCAGATCAAATTCTGGTGCCATGTAAGGATGCTGTCTTTTTAAATAGTCTGTAAAGTAATAAATAATCACGTGTAAACTTTGGGATCATTGCACCCTTTTTTCACAGATTGTTCCTCTAGGCATTTGTGTTTTTTTATAAGGTCATTCTGCAGATGCTTTGGGCATATCTCCAAATGTGTGTTCCTGGTGCATTAATAACCCCCAGCTGCTCCCTGTAGGCAGTGACCTGCTGCACCTGGCCACAGACAGCCACAGTTCAACCAGCTAATTACGTACTTACATGTTGTTCTGAAGGATTTCGAGGAAACTACCTATCATTATGTAGTAATATGGAGAAGGAAAGTGGGATTACCTTTTGTTTAGCGATCAATAAGCACTTTCTGAATTATGGTTTTTATCTATAAAATCTCAGATGAAGGTCCTAGTTTAATTTCCCAGAGCTCAAGATGGTGTCTTTCAATGCCTGTAAGGTTTATTGTTGGAACAATTTAAAAGTCGAAGATATAATATAATGTACAGCTATATACAATAGAAGAGACAATTATACAGTTGCATATTACTTTTATTCATTTTGAAGATTTGTGAATGTATCTACTTATTGTCATCAATTCTATTCACAGATTTTTTCAGATTTTTGGTACAAGCACAGATACAGTATGGGAATTTCTTCAGGGAACTGCAGATTTGTCCCCCCTGATTTACGGTTGCTGCATTTTATAAGCCTTCCAGGGAGCACTTTGTCACAGAGTTGAGTCATACATGGCTGAAAGAACATGTGTAGAAACGATGGTTAAAGTAGGCGCATGGATGGTTTTTTGGTCTTGCCTACCGCAGCCAAGTAGCCGCATTGTATTGCAATTCGAGAAAACGATCTGCCTGTAAGGCTCAATCCAGGGCAACATATCTTTAGATTTTGGTGGTGGCTGGGGGAGGGGGCTGGACTATGCATTTAGGTCTAGAAAGTGACACCCTAAAGTTAAAAAACATTTCTCAATCAGGTCTGGTATCAATTTTGTGGAGACAAAAACAAACTACTTCTTTGTTTGTGCCTTCATATTAGTCCAACAAAATGTAGATGGGAAAACCATGTGCCTCCTGTCATCAGTCTGAGCTATCTGCATCTAATCAAAGTGGTGTTTCTCTGTTTGAGGTCAGCCATGTGCTTTATGCTCAGGGATGAGGTAATGTGTGCTCACAATCAGATGTCTACAACTTCCGTGATCACAATCCACACACACCTCTGAGTGGCATTCGGAGTCTCATATTTGTCGTTCTTTTAAGAATACAATGCCAAGGCCAAATTGCATGGTCTGCTGAGGGCTTTAATACTGCCCACTATTAAGGAGATATCCATCAGCCAGTTGTTTTCCTCAAGTGACTTCTCCAGTGGGGGTGTACTCTTCACAGCCAAGGTCACCAAGCCCAGAGCGGTGTCTGTTTGCTGTTTTACATTTCGTAGCTCAAAATCCGATGTGAAAAGCTTGAGGAAGAAACAGTGGTGCGTTTGTTTTCAACACAAATAAACCCAAACATAGTCTGATGGTTGCACACACAGGGAAGGGTTTAGTGATGATTCAAGTCTTGTCTCTTTGATCAGTCAGTCTCATCATTTTTTCTTTTATGTACTTACAGTATGTCAACCCTCCGTTGAATGGTTGTTGTCACAGTGAAGGTTAACATGTGTTTAGGGGCGTTGTATTTACACCCACGTGCACATTATAGGCAGACCCATTAATAGGTCGATTGTAGTGTAGCCTAGATGGGTGATTAATCCCATTGTGAGTGTGCCAGCTCTGAGCAGAGCCAATGCATTGCTTTAGATCATTCCTGACATTCTGAGGGGGGAATCTCAGCAGACGCCAGAGAGATGTGCAAGTGAATCCAGACAGTAACATCAACAAAAGTACCAAGATGAAGACGAAGGAGACACAGAGGGTAAAAGTAGAGAGGGGGAATGAATCACTCACTCACTGATCTTATGAATGGGCCAAAGTGTGTGTGTGGTCTCTTGACAAGTCCTGTTGTTTTTTGCCAGATCCACATATTTGTTTTCTTGCCGTAGTAAATGCAGTTTAGTCTGTGTAACTTTTACTTTCCCACTAAATATATAAAGTTACAAGCGCCTCACATAGGAAGACTGGAGAAGACAGATAAAGATCTCGCCAAATGCAATTTGTCTTTTTAAAACGTTTCTGGCTTTGACTCTTGATCCATTGATGTTACATTTGAGGAACATGCAGTGGCTGAATGAGTGTTGGAGATTAATTGGAGACCTTCTTATTTGTCATTGTAGTTATAGATGTAGCAGGAGGTTAAACAATGTACAGGGTGAACTCTTGTGGGCACGGTATTTCCCCCCTGTTTTTTCACTGAGCTTTAGTTCAATAAGCACTAAACGTCAATAAGCACTAAATCTCTCCTTTGCAGAAACGCCCTGCTCCACATTCACACCTGGAATCTGCCCCGAGCAACCTCAGTTTAATCCATTGCCCACAGTTGGGCATTAATCCTGCAGTCTGGGAATCAAACTGACAAACCATTGGTTCCACATGTTTGATTGAGGACTGCTGCTCATTGTTATTTTATTGAAGGTGGTTGTGGGTGATCAGGAAATGAAGAGAACGTATTTACTTGTTTTAATTATTCTACATTTTTACAATTTAAAACTTTACTTTTTGCAATGAATCTGGAAAACTATAAACCTGACATTTTAATTGTTTTTATTTTCTCTTTTTTAATGAAATGTGAGCTATAAATTACTCCCAAGGCCCTGTAGACATCTCCACCCCTAATAACTCACACAGACTGGGGGATGGTAATGGATATACAGGTTATATTGGGACATGCATACAAAACATATGTATGGTTTTTCTCATGGGATGGTTGAAAAACAAGTGGGGGATAACCAAGTGTTGCTAAACGATACAACAGGTAATTAAAGAAGGTGAACTGAGTAGACATGAATTAATCAATGTGTAAAATTGAACTTTCTGGTTGTTATTTGGGTTGTTCAATAACCTGTTGAAATGTATGATGGGAACAACGGGCCGGGGTTAATGTGTTCCAGGGATCCATGCTTTTACAGATGTCGCCTCCTGTCATTTAATGCAATCTGCATGTACAGTATGTGCTTCCTCTTTAGGGGCCACCCTAACAGTGCCTTCTTTCTCTTTAAAACTACACTTAGGTTCTCTTGCTTATTTCTTTCTCCACGTTGTTACTTACACCAGGTGGAGTTTTTTTTTCACCTGAGTTGCCCATATGGTTGATGGGTATAGATAACATTTCTCACATCAGATCCATAGAAAGTCCAGGTTTAGAAATTCCATAGTAGACGATCATGGAAAAAAAGTATTTGGCTGTTGGAAGGGTTGTGAGCAAGGATCTCATTTCCTTTTCCAAAAGATCATGAAAAACAGACGGCCTCAGATAAGTACAGACCTTGGTTATTTATCTGCTGTGTAAGGGGACTGGCTGACACTGACGGCTGAGTGGGGGTCTGAACAATGGTCCTTTTTGAAAGTCTCCCCTGAAGCCTTAATCTATTCCATAATGTTACATGTAATTAATAGTCAAGAGACTACTGCCTCTTGTACTATACACAATCTGCCTTATTGTTTCCATTATCACGTTTTATCATCACCACATGGTGCAAAGCTTTGGCAGTCAAGCGAGGAGGAATAGGTGCATAGTACCATTTGGTTTCTATTTGCAATTATGGAAGGAAACAATGTTAATTTATATTTAAGCTGATTGGCGGCAGCTGGACCGCTTCCATGGCTTGGATGGGCAGGACATGCAAGTTGAATTGTACAAACAAATAATACTGTGTGAGAACATACCAGTTTATTTTGTGTATGTTAAAATGTGAGTAGAGTGGTCAATTGCATCACAGAGGACTGTAAAAATGACCATTTGTAGAAACCTTAGATTACACTCAGAAGTGTGAGTCCAATCACTTTTGGACTCTGGATCAACTTTGGATGACTTGACTACACTAAAGTGCACAATTGTGTTCCCAATTGCAATGAGGTATTTTTCTGTATTGTCTACAGCTTTTATGTGTGACTGGGACTGGCTACTCCTCAACAGAAACAGTGGCTCAGGCTCCTCTGTTTTGTAGTATTTGGAGCCATTTGCCAAACTACACTGGAAACTAAGTTGGAAAAAAAATAAAATTGATGGCCATAACATAACCCCATCGTAGTTTTATGTTAAAAACACTCAAGATCAAAGAATGCTGACATGGGAATTAACACAGGAAATACTAACCAATTTATAACTCTATAGTCTGTGAAATCTGTTGACAGGAGTTCTGGCTGACATGTTGCTTTCTTCTTCTTCTTCTTCTTCTTCTCCTCCAGGGTGACATCCAGCAGCTGCTGATAGTGGCAGACCCCAGAGCAGCCCATGACTACTGTGAACACTACAGCCCTGACTGTGAAACCCCCAACCACCACGACACCCCCCAGGCCCAGCAACCCGACGAAGAGGTCAGTGTCTGCAGGAGGGCGAGATGGATTTAGGAGTGGAGATTGGATGGGAGGCAAAGCTGTCCGGAGGGAGGGAAGAAGGAAAAGAGAGTTGGGAGAAAGGAGGGGAAGGGAGGGAGGGAAACACAGAGGGTGGAAATAAAGGAGCCGCAGTTTGAGATTTACTAAGAATGATAGCAGGAATTTGAAAAGAGGCCTTCCAACTTGGCTGTGAAGTCATGGCAGGAAAATGGGGGAAACCAAATCTCTTCTTTTTGGAATATTAGATACATTTTTTTTATTCAGTTTGATTTTAAAAAGCCATTGGGGATTGTTTGGGGGTTGAGAAAAGTTAGAAATGCTTTGAGGAACAGAGAGAAGAGTTATGGTTGGACTGTACGGGTCATTTGAGATACTCATCAAGTTTCCCCTCCCCCACGTTCAGACATTTTTGCTTGAACACTCCTGCTACCTAAACAATTGTCTGTGACTACTAGTAGATAACATTTTCTGTGGTTAAATCCAGTGAATGTTCAGTCTGCCAGAATTACACAACAAGCACAAACATTCTCCAGTTAATTATATGACCTTAAAACATTTTACAAACATTCCTCCAGGCAGAAGTACTTTGACAGAGACAGACTTGTTTCTATTTCAACTCTAATATGTCTCCTTCTTTAGTCTGTGGAAAATGCTGACAAATCAAAATACATTGTTGAGGTTTACTCATCTTCTAAAATTAAAATGTATAACCTCTGGCTCGTAAAACATCACTTGTTGCCTCTTCAGCCAACTCTCCTTATTTGAATACAGACAGTTCTTTGTGTCGGGGCCTCATTTGTCTTTCTACATTTTACACTTCTGTTATTTTGACAGTTGAAACCTTTTTGTCGGCTGACATTTTCCTTCAGTATTTCACCAAATAACTGATGAGCTCACACTGGAAACTTTTCCCTTTTCCCTGCCACGAAGTCTGAGCCCACTTTGGAGTGGCCCCGTGATTTATATCACTAACGAGTTCTGCAGGCTCTGCCCAGACTTCCAGGGAAATTTAAGCTTTTCCTTCCCCAGCTAGACTCCCACTACCTGGAAAAGTAGACGTTAGATCTTTGGTTTGAGAAAAAAAAAATCAGAAGCTGCTTCTCTATTTGAAAATGTTGGCTGTACAGCGGGTACCGCGTCCTGGAAAATATTGCTTCATCATCAAGTTATTCTTCAGCTCCAAGACAAGTAGCTTGTCAATTGTAAATAGACAGCAGGGAGCCGTTTGGTTTCACGGACATTGTAAATCAGTTATAACAGGAATGTTTTTCCTACATTCCAACTCAGTATATTAAAGAATTGATTTCATCCACAACTGAAAAACTGAACTTCTACAAAAGCTCAGAGCATAGCTTTGACCTCTGAAGATGCTCCTTGACCTGAGGCACGCCGCCTTTGCTGTCGTCAGCCGCATGTCCGCAGCTGGGTTAAAAGAGGAAGAGGGATAGATGCAAGAGGAGGAAGGGGGAGCTTTTTTTTTACGGGCCAGCTTCAGTATTTATTTACTCCTTTCATCCAAGCTGTGGTGAAGGTCTTCAACTCAGCCAAGCACTTCAACACTATAAATCATTCTTCCGTTCTCCATCCCTTTCTATATTTTTCCCCTGAACCTCTCCTTCTCTGCTCTCAGTCTAGTTGTTCTGGCCAAAGCTCCTCTCTTGTGTGACCTCCCTCTCTCTCTCCGGGCCACTGAACGGAGGCCATGCCAACATTGCAGCAGGCCGTGCATCTTGTATTATTTGTATGAGCTCAGCAGCCGTCCAGGGACTCATATTTATTCCTGTGCTGATAGAGCGATGCATTTCAGGGGCTGGTCTGTTAACTTAATCTACTTCCCCATTTCGGTTGTAGGTAGTGTGCCAATAAATAACTATCAATACTTATAAAGTACGTACGCTTAAAGTAATAGTTTGACATTTTGGAGTGTGTGATTAAAAGTTTCATGCCATTTATATCTGTATGGCTAATATAAAGCTTTGGCTAGGAATTGATTAGCCTCTTAGCAAAAAGACTAGAATCAGCTGGAAAAGTAAATAAGTGTATTATAAGTTAGGGACTTGAGTTTGAGTTGATTATCAAATGTAAATATGTATTAATAAGGTAGGATAAACATTATAATGCTTTCTAGGTGAAATTTAGATTTGGCAAAAGTGCTGAAAATAGCTCCAATCCAACTCAATACACGACAGAACAGTGGTTCAATAAAGACAGCAATAGAAACGATATATGAATATTGCACATGCCTCATGACGGAGAATATACAAACATAAAAATATGGAGAAAATCTGAAAAAAAACAACATAAAACATCGAACTAAATGCAAATTGCCTATAAGCTACATAAACAAGGATACGCCAGTTTTCTTTAAAAAAAAATTGTTATGGACACTTCGGGAGGAAAGAAAGCTTTTCGCATTTTTCCTTTTACATGTTTAGTAAATTCCGCCTGAAGGCATCAGTTTGTATTGAGATCATTCAGAATTAGGTTAATTCAGTGAGCACATCTGATTCTTATTCTCATAGATAGTTTGATGGAAATGTTTTTCTTTCTTTCCTACAAATGTCATTGTTTCTTTTCCCATGTTTTCAATTCCTAACTGGATTGTAAGTGTGCCTTACCTTCATGGCAAATCAAGATGCTTTCCAGCACAGCATAGTGGAAAGTTAACATGATCTCTGTTCACACGCAACAGTCCTCGTCTTCCCAGAAAGTGAGGTTTCTTCTTTGGAAATCTTAAAAGAAATATTTTTTAACACATGTTGTTTTTACAGAGACTGGTTTAAAAGTGGTTTTACCCCCTGTCACTGTACTATCCAAGATACCCATAATTAAGCAGCATGCGATGAGTCAGGACCGTTAAGGGTTTCTGTTTTAAAGGCCCATTAATGAAACCCAGGGGCATTCTTGGCATTCAGATTCAAGGGGTTAGAGGGATATACATTTTCACTGGCATCACATTAACCGTCTAACATCCTGTCGAAGCAAACACAAATCTTAATTGCTGTTTGCTTGGTTATGGTCATGAATGTTTCAACCGGGTCAAACAAAGCTCTGGGGTTTGGGTGAAAAAACAAGCAAGAATTGCCTCTGTCATCCATATGCAACAGTTTTCTAATATGGATGTGACATTTCTTGTATTACATTTGAACATGTTATTTCTTAAATAGCATGCTGACAAAACATATTTCAATCATTTAATCTTACATGCCATGTCAATAATGTGCAACATGTCTCTAAGACATTGTGCCTTCTTATTTACATGATTGCACTAATCAATTGCCATTTATTCCTTTTTCCTTACAGTACACTAACTATGATTATGGTGAGTTCTATGACTACACTGAAGGAGCGGTTACCACTGACCCTGCCCCAACTGCGGAAGTCAAGGCTGAGGTAACACTAAAACACTGATACAGTTATCATGGCTGTTGTCATGCATAACAAACACACTCACTTGTTGTCGAACCTTCTTGTCAACCTCTTATCTTTAATTCTCTCCCTTACCATGACATGTCATAACACTTTGCACCCCACATGTATAGAGGATATTCAAGTCGTGTACACAAAATAGGCTTTGTACACAAAAGCTCTTTCGTATGACGTGACATTCATTTTATCCATCTCATGTATGTAATGCTTTCCCTGTGTGCTGATTTTGCTTGAATTCAGACAAATGTTGGTGGAGAATACTACACGGGTGAGTATGACTACTCCACAGTGGATGGAAATCAGCCTGAAACCCCCACTGAGACCACTGAACCGGTAACTTTTTAAAAACATCCGCTTTTCACAACCTGAATTGGTATTTGAATCCAGAATTATTTGTATTTTTGACATTTGTCTTATCAGAAAGATTTGGAACATCACCATGTTGAAAATATAGCCATGCATCACTGATTTCTATCATTTAACATCCAGAATCCTGTTTATATAATTAGATTTCTAAGGGAATTGACAATAAAACTGCTTGGGTATTACAAACAGATTTTTATGATCATCTCTGGAGCTTTAAACCCAACGCGGGTTCAGACTGCTCGCTCTACTCCTTGATTTCCATTAGAAACAGCCTCCATCAAACAGGGTCTGGATAAAGACCGAAGCAGGAAAACGTTGTCATTTAATGAACCGTAACCAATGGAAAATCAGTACCCAGACGCATCCCCTATGTTTCCCCCATATCCTGTATTTGGCAGATCCTGTCTTAATGTGTGCTTAACCATCACATAAAACACAACATAATGAGGAACATTTGGGGTTTGAACTTCAACAATACGGCTGTGTGCTCACTGCCGAGTGCATTGTGATGTACCTTGAGGTGGATAGTGCTGCTTCAGTCAGCTGGAGACCTTACATTCATTGAAAATGACATGCCAGAAGGCTAACCACGGAAACTAAACATATGCTGTCCCATGTTGGAACACTTGTCTGATTACTGAGGACTGGACAAATTGAAGACTATATCAAAGGGGCCTTTTGAGTACAGACCTAACACGATGTACACAATGCTTTCGATATAGGTTTGATGCAGTAGTGTTTTATATAAATATATAGCAGATGTCCTGAACCTAGCAACATTACCACCAGTCTGTACAGTTGGGTTTTATTTCTCCTCGAGTCTCACCTACAATTAGCCCGAGACTGTGTGAAATAATAATATAAAGAAGAAAAAAAAGCTGGACACTTTGTTGAAACAACTTTTAACTGCGAAACTAATACTTGCAAAAGCACATTTGATTGAGCATATTTTCTAACGCTTCCCCACTAAGATGTTGACGGAGAAATCAATGCTTGTAAATAAAAGAAAAATGGCTCCTGCACAATCTTGCTTTCTCAGTACCTCAGATACTGTGCAAACACAGATTCTTAGAAACTTCTGGCTAAAGTTTTAAGATTGTACTGTGAGAATTACCTCACTAGGCTTTCATATTGCTATTTTAAAGCATGCATATTGTTTTACAGTTTTTCTTTTCCATATGTAAGTCTACCATATATTGTTTCCTTTTTAAAAACATCAACGTGTCATTAGTTTGGGATATCGCCCTATTGCCTTGCAGAAAGAAATATAACATGATTAGAGTTTTTAATGTTAATAACAGTGCCTGTCTGATTCACAAAACATATGTGGACTCTAGTTTCACATATGTGGACTTTAGGGCAGAGTCCTGCACGGGTCTGATTTTCAAGACTCGCTCCCGCCCCGCACCCGCGACGTGCAATACCGAACCCGCCCCGCTACCCGCACATATTGCCAATTAGTTCCGCAACCCGACCCGACCCGTCGGCACAGGATCCGCAACCCGACCCGAACCCGCATATATGAGCAGTGAAAACGTGCAATTATTAACACACGCAGTTGCATATTTGTCTCAAAAAGCGTGGGATGTTGGTTATTTTCTCCATCTAGGTCTAGGAGGACACCAAAAGCCTCCCAGACGTTGGATTTCGCTCTTGAGGAAGTTTTGGAAAATGCTGTATTCTCCGCTAGAGAGCTTCACCTCAGCCATTCAGAATGTGGCGCGCTCAGAAGCAGATTGATGCGCTGCAGAGGTTATGATTATGCACGGTCCCGCGGGGGAGAGGTCTGAGGATTTAAACATTAAACTAAATTATTATTATTTTAATATATTTATTATGCAACGCCCGCGACCCGACCCGCATAATCTTTGTTTTACCCAGAACCGAACCCGGAAAAAAGTGTTTGAAAAAATACCAACCGCGAATCACCTTTTTTGCGTCGAACCCGATGCAGGACTCTGCTTTAGGGTCAGTCCAAAATCAAATATATGGATGTGTGCAACTTGAAGAGTCTTGAGGAATTACTTATTTGGTGTCCAATCATTTCAGTGTACTTAAATACTAAATACTAATGATTAGACTGTAAATCTTGCTATGAAAACATGTGAAGCTTTACATTGAAGCTGTACATTCGTTTCACTAACCAGACTTGTTATGTTCCCTCCCATCTAAACCAACCCCTGCCCTTCTCTGCGATGCCTGGATGGACCCCAGACCTATGAAGGGGAGATAGTGGATGATTACATCACCGGTGTGGAGCAGGTCGGAGTGGACCCCACCGCTGTGGCAGAAAACCCTGCTCCATCTGACCCCAATGTGAAAGCAGAGCCTGATGTTTATGAATTCAAGGAATACGACCTGAAGGAATATGACCACAAAGAGGAGGTTGTAGACAAGCCATACGACTATAGTGATTATGGCGATTATGGCACCGCTAAAGCCAATCCTACACCCGCTTCATACGATGAGGAGTTCGGTCCTGGTGTTCCAGCGGAGACGGATATCCGAGAGAGCAATGTAAGTGCTTGGGTGGTGAGGAGTGTTCGTGGGAGGGGGAGGTGGTGGTCAGTCAGGAATCTGGAAAAATTGAGAAGTTTCTGCATTTGTTTTGAGAGGTTGTTTGTGGTGCCCTTTATTGTTTGTTGTTTCTAATGGTATCTGGTTATATCTTAGAGCATTGTGCATGCTCATTCTCCAAACACAGATACAACAGCAAGCACAAACACACACCTTGTCTATCCAAGTCTCCTGCAGATAAACAGATGTTCACTCAGCTGTCAGCGCAGACACGCCCTCCATGACCTTTGACCTCAATGACCTGTGATGTTTATCAAGGACTTGCTTCTCCCTGATTATCACACCAATGATCTGTTTGAAATATCTCGTGACAAACAGTCTTTGCTCATGTTTTTTCATCAAATCCATCAAGATCAACTTCTCAAAACCAGACAGAAATCTTTGCTGACCCAGTGTCTATCATGGCTCGTGTCCAGCCCCCTTCCGTGCCTCAGGATCCAGATTCTCAGAGGCAGGAAGTGACACGGTCCCTGTCTGGATGTTGGCTTTAGATCTGTCTGCCTTTGGTTAATATGAACCACTCTATTAGTGTTCTCCACTCTTCAGTCTCAGGACACCACAGCCCTGGTATATGACTTTCTCGGTCTCCTCTTCAGGCTGAACTGAAATTCATGTGGTTTTCGGACACACTGTTTTAGGTGGTTTGGGAATTCTTCTCATGTGAAGTCATTGTATGGATAGTGTCAGTTAACCACTTCGGCAGTTGTGCACAGTTGGGGTCTTTTTGTAGTTCCTGGCTTTAAGGAAGCTTAATGAATAGGAGTCAACCCAAAGCCTAAATTATAGCTTCTTGCAAAAATGATTCTTGATGTATCTTTTGAGCAGGAGAAATAAAAAAAGGCTGCCTAAATCCTTTAAAGCATGCAGCACACTTTATGGAGGTTATCTAATCAGTTATTTGTATTTTAAACAACTTCTACAAAAAGATGAGACACCCAACAAGACAGGGCATCTGCTGCTCTCTCAGTATTTCCATTTGTGGCTTTTAGACCTTCCTTGCTCTACATTTAGATGAATGTCTGGACATTACTGTGTAAAATGCTCACCTGATCCCTCTTTTGTCTGCAGCTTGGTGGAGGCAGTTACCTGGGAGAAAAAGGAGAGAAGGGTGAACCTGCCGTCATTGAGCCCGTAAGTCAAAAACTATCATTTCATTCTGAGAAATACCAAGCTAAGCAGCTAACGCTAACAATCACATTTTGAAAGACACTTTCTGCCAGGGGTGAATGAGTTCACGCTTTAAGATAATGACCTACATTGACCTTCCATAACTCTAGGATCTATATCTATCTATCTGTCTGTCTATCTATCTATCTATCTATCTATCTATCTATCTATCTATCTATCTATCTATCTATCTATCTATCTATCTATCTATCTATCTATCTATCTATCTATCTATCTATCTATCTATCTATCTATCTATATATATATCTACTGTATCTATCTATCTATCTATCTATCTATCTATCTATATATCTACTGTATCTATCTATCTATCTATCTATCTATCTATCTATCTATCTATCTATCTATCTATCTATCTGTCTGTCTGTCTGTCTATCTATCTATCTATCTATCCATCTATCTATCTATCTATCTATCTATATATCTACTGTATCTATCTATCTAGCTATCTATCTATCTCTCTCTCTCATCTATCTATCTTCTATCTATCTATCTATCTATCTATCTATCTATCTATCTATCTATCTATCTATCTATCTATCTATCTATCTATCTATCTATCTATCTATCTATCTATCTATCTATCTATCTATCTATCTATCTATCTATCTCTCTATCTATCTATCTATCTATCTATCTATCTATCTATCTCTCTATCTATCTCTCTATCTCTATCTATCTATCTATCTATCTATCTGTCTATCTATCTATCATCTATCTATCTATCTATCTGTCTATCTATCTATCTATCTATCTATCTATATATCTACTGTATCTATCCATCTATCTATCTATCTATCTATATATATATCTACTGTATCTATCTATCTATATATCTACTGTATCTATCTATCTATCTATCTATCTATCTATCTATATATCTACTGTATATATCTATCTATCTGTCTGTCTGTCTGTCTATCTATCTATCTATCTATCCATCTATCTATCTATCTATCTATCTATCTATCTATCTATCTATCTATCTATCTATCTATCTATATATCTATCTATCTATCTATCTATCTATCTGTCTGTCTGTCTTGCTACATGCTATCAGGCTAGCAGAAATATATCTATATATCTATCTATCTATCTATCTATCTACCTATCCATCTATCTACCTATATCTATTGTTCTGTGTGCTGCTTCTTTTGGCTGCTGATCTAGCCAACAAAATGTTCAGATACAGTAAGAGCCATATTTCAAAATGACTGTTGACTGGATTTTATATTCCACTGATACTTTCCAACATTTGCTCACAATGATTTATACGCCTATAAAAGTCCAAAGTCAGATTCTCATGCATATTTTCTAGGGAATGTTCGTTCTCTTCTGTCTTCTTAAACCTATAGAAGAACAGATATCCCTTTTTTTTCAAATCTGATTTACATCCATTGTATGTTCTTACTTAGTGGACTTTCAAGCTTTATTCCCCTTAAGCACTTACACAACTAAGACTTCCATTCTGATGAGATTCAACACAATGTCTTGGTCATAGGCAAACAATCTCTGTCTACACTAAATGCAGTACACATGTTCTTTATAGAGCCATCCTATACAATTTACCACTGTAGGCTAAACATTGACGGAAATAGAATCTGCAGTTATCGCCTCTCCTCCCCGACCATCTGTACCACCTTAGGCTCCCGTCCAATTATTTGACAACACACGTCTATTATAGAAAAGAACATCAGATTGCTGAGGCACTGTTGAAGTCTTGCGCTTGTAGCTATATGTAAAATCCTTAACCTCAAACCCAAAGCACTCTCTGACTCTAATTTTCCCCAAATTCTCCATTGCCTGTGGATTTACAGGCTGCCCTATAATGCTACTGTATCCACTTTTTCCTTTTCCAGGGGATGCTTGTAGAAGGACCCCAAGGAGCCCCCGGCCAAGAAGTGAGTATCACGTTCTCGCACACTCCTGTCTGCCTTCCACAGATGGAGAACAGCTAAAGAGGGAAAAAATGTCTTTATGGAAAGAGCATCAGCCCTGATCGCCAGTGAAGCTTGAGTTGGGAGAGACAGTCAAAACGTGTATTTGTGCATGCTTGTGTGTACATGTGTGTCCCTGTGAGAGTGAGCAAAAGAGAGTGAAAGAAGGGGGGGGGTCTATTTTATATTTGTTTCTGAACCCTCTGTCTCTGTTGGCCCATGCATGTGAAGTACTTGATACACTGCTGGTGGTGGGAATGCTGGTTAGCAGCAGTTTGGGATATAATATGCTAAAGTGTATGTGTCTATGTGTGTGGTCTTAGGGTGTTCCTGGTACCTCAGGATCGCAGGGTCCTCCAGGTCCCCTAGGAGATCATGGTGAGAGGGTGAGTACAGACAGATCCATTTCTCAGCTGATTACAGTTTCTTTCTTTCTGAGAAGTCACCAACTTTCATGAACAATTATATAGACAACTAATTCTATTTTGATAGAAGAAGAACACAATGTATGTGCACAAAAAACTTAGAATTCAGATTTATGGCATCCAGAGAACATTTTCTTTCATATAATTGACACATAACGTACTGAAATGTAAACTTTAAAGCAATTCCTCTTACTTTTCTTTTCTTTTATTGGAAAGCTGTGAAGTTAAGTCTCAATGTCAAGACAATTGGATACAGCTTAGCACTGTCGCAGTAGGGGGGGATAAGCCACAAGTGGTGCAGCGAAATGAGATGCCCATAAACTGTCAATACACCAACTAAAAAAACGGAGAAACAGCTGTGTCGGTATACTGTAGGACTTGTGAGAAGAACGTCAAGGACTTTGTTATAAAATGAGACAAACTTTTCTCAAAAGCTTTTTTTCCCAGCAGCGTGGGATTCCACTCGTTCATTTGATTGATTGGATGACACAGAATAAGTGCCTCCAAAGGGCTGGATCTCAGCTTGTTATTCAATGATGTGATGATTGCCCCACCCCTCCCCTCTTTCATCACCCTTTTAGCAAGTCTATTCTGTCTCTGGAGGTTAACCCTTTAGTTGCCAACCCATAAGAAATACCCTTACACACCTCCCTCCCTCCGGTGTGACAGCCAGACATTGCCTGTACAAAAGGCGTATTGTTCCACAGGGTTAAAATGATCAAAAAATATTGTGTTGGTCCAACAGTGCCCCCCTCCCCTTAATTTCCTCCCATGAGAAACAGTCTTGCTGAGGATTGACAGGGGCATTAGAAGTGACTCGTTGTGGTTTCCCGTTGCGAAGTATCCGCCTGGACTCTGCGTTTGATCGGCTAATTTCTCTCATGATCACCGTCTCCCTCCTTTCCACCAAAACCCCACATTCCCAGCCATGTGGGACTGTCATTAACAATAGATGCCGCTATGCTTACTGTAACAGCAATGCATGGAGAGTATTTACCACCTCTAGGGAAAGGCAGATGGGAACACATGGCATCAATTTGAGCAGTCTGAGATTTCTGCACATGTCAAGACTGCTAAATAGATTCTGGTTCCTCTGGAAACACCGGGTACGGCTTAGACCTAATCCTTAAGATACGTTTTGGTCCTAATAAATCAAAATCTCCTCTTCAGTATAGTTTCAATGTTAATTTGTACTGTTATTTTCCAGGATAAGCTTCTTTAATGCATTAATTTTGCTTTTGGATATATTGCCAAGTTGTAAACAGTTTTAAAGTCCCAAAAGGATGAAACCTGAGGTCTTTGGTGACTCCATGATGTTTGATCTGAAGCCAAATGTGCTTTTACACTTCAACATTGTTTGTTTGTGACACGATTGTCTTTGGCCTAAGCTCTGACCCTAATGCTAACATTGAATGCTAACACGTGTTATTCCTAGAGTTAACATTGCCAATATGGGCTGAGGATTATAGCCTCCCAGGTCTATATCTAGTGAGGCAACATCCCTATGTAAGCTTAATGAAATGACATTCTTTAGTCTTTACTCGTGATTGAATCCCTTGTCTTTTTAGTAGGATTAGTCTATTAGCTTTTGTAATAAGCAACAACAATTTGAACCGTAGTACAAAACCTTCCCATTGAAATGATTGTTGAAGATAAAGAAGTGCTGTGCTGTGAAAAGATTATTTGCTCAGTCCCTTCACTGTTACTATTGTTGCTATACTGATATCAGTTGTTTCTTATTTTCAATTTGCAGAGCTGGAAACCCTCCAAGGGATTATAGAAAAGTAGCATAATCATGTTATCTAATAATACGGCTTGCTCATTAGCTACATCTAATTAATTTTTTCTTTCAACGTTACACACTGGTCTACACGTCAACAAAACAATAGCTGATTATTCAAATTCAAGACTTCCAGCAGAATACTTGGTAGAGCTTGTGACCCATAAACAGTGGCTTGGTCCCTGTGTGGAGAAACAGGGTTTTGATTAGGCCTGGTACCATTTGCCAGGTGTCATCCCCTCTGTCTCCTCCTTTCAACAGTGTCACTTTAATAAAGGTGGCCTGACATATTTTTTTATAAATGCTATTTATTTTTAAGAATGAGATTGTTAGAAACAATACTTTGAATAGTGTTTTCTCAGTTAATGGGAATTTTAAATACTTTGGTTTGGTTACTTAACTCAGCTCCAACTGCATTACACTTTCACAATCAATCAAACTTTATTTATTTAGCACATTTCATACACAAGAGGTGCTTTACAAACCAAATAAAAACTACAATCACCCCCCTACCGGTTCGTTAACAGAGCAACACATTACTTTCTGATTAATAAGAATACTTGAGACTAACAGAATTCAAATAACACAGGAGACCTGACTTTGTACCTATAATAAAAACCAACTCTCTGTCCCTCCTCTGGTTCTTTAGGGTCCTCCAGGGCGTTCTGGTCTGCCCGGTTCAGACGGCCTCCCGGGGCCTCCAGGTACCATTCTGATGCTTCCAGTAAGTCTTGCCACCTTCACATGCCCACGAGGCTGTCTGTCTTATTCCCTCTCACATCCTATACACCCTTCATCTGAGGCACTAGCCCGTGGACTCACTTCATTTAGTGAGTTTACCTCATAGCATCACCAGCAGGCCAAAGGACCACAACCTTATTTTCTTTGGGTTACAAATCACTTACCTTGTAAATGTCAGCCAGTGCGATGGAGTGGAACCAGTGACTGAGGCTTTGGAAAGCTTGGTGACACATATTTCTCTGTGTGTGTGTGTGTGTGTGTGTGTGTGTGTGTGTGTGTGTGTGTGTGTGTGTGTGTGTGTGTGTGTGTGTGTGTGTGTGTGTGTGTGTGTGTGTGTGTGAGCTGCCCGTGCTCATATGTCAGCATATATGTGTGTTTGTGGCTTGGTGACAGCTTTACAGGTTTATTTAAAAAAAAGAAGGAAAGTGATTTGAACACACACTCACCAGGGGAGACCATAACAAGTCTCACTCTGTAAAGGGAGAGAAGTCAATTTGTTTTTAATTGTGTTTTTTGTTTTGTTTTGTGCTTCACAGTTCCGTGCGGGTGGTGAGTCGCACAAGGGACCTGTGGTTTCAGCCCAGGAAGCTCAGGCTCAGGCTATCCTGTCTCAGGCCAGGGTAAGTACGCCCCGAGTGCATCCTTCTCAGTTTAAAGAACACTTTACTATGAGTCTCTGTGCCTTGTTTTAAAAACAAAGCTTTTAATTAATAGGAAAATACTGTGGTATATTAAAAAGAGAAAAGTGTATAAAAGAAACATTCAAAATGGCCCAGAAAGTGTAGTAAAAAATGAAAGTCCCACTCATCCTATAAATGTTCTACATTCTAAAATATGGACCTGTGTCAGGTTCGGTAGTATATAAAGTCACACCAGATGTTCACGCTCCCCCAGGGGTCCTGATAGCCATAGCACTCTTGAAAAACAGACTGAATTATGCGGCTGTAAGCAAGGTGTGATCTATAGTAGAACACATGGAGATCATTAAATGTTACACAAACTCTGAATATTCACACATTCACAGCACTCTATAGAGCTGGAGGGCTGCCAAAATGGTGAAACATCATTTGGTCATGCCTTGAAAGCACCTTTCTATATTTGTCTTGTATGCCGGTGGTTTGACCACGAAGCAGGAAGAAATTAAAAAAAAAACATTGCAGGAGACGTGATATTAAAAGGGAATTGAAGGAACACATTGTTGACATGTTGAATTCACTTCACTTTCAAACTTCACCTCACACCTGCCACAATGCAAATAACTAACTAAATGGAAGTTGGCCTTAAGTGTAATCGGGGCATGAAGTGCTTTCCTTTGATTTAGCAAATGCTCCTTTAGTAATCAGGTTGGAAATAAATCCCAGACAAGTGTTTTGGCAGGCCAGGACTGTGGTCGCCCATGAGCAGGAAAAAAGCTCAGAGTGGTAAACCCTGAGCAAGAACAAAGTAAAGCTTGCATATAATATACTGAGGCTAAATCGTCTTTTTATTAGTGTTTTATTTTCTTTATTCTTTACTCCTTTTGGTTTCAAGCCCAGTTTAGTTGAGTAAATGATGTGTCAATTTCAACTCCTACTGTAGTACATGAACTACATAGCATTTTAACATCCATAGCTGATTCATTTTGTAGTTTAAGAATTATCCAATAAATAATTTGTACTTGGTCTTCATTTTGAGAAATCAAGCCAATTTATTTTTAGTGGTTTCAATATATAAAAAGTATCTCCATCAGATTAAAGACAGACGCTCGGTAATTCACTTCAATGGATGCTAATAAACTAACTGCAAATAGAAAGTTATACTATGCAGTCAAGGCTGCACGACTAATTCAAAAACATATATTTTCCCAATTCCTTTTAATAGAGGCGCAAATATCGTTTTTTCTAAATCATTAAATTGGCGTAGACAGGTCGTCAGTTGGCAGAGTGTCAACACTGTTAGCTGACCTGATGTTTATGGGCTGTTTCTGTGTGATCCCCAGCTTGCCATGAAAGGACCTTCGGGGCCAGCGGGCATGACAGGAAGGAACGGACCTGTGGTGAGTACATTTGGAAAAACTGTCCACACGTAATCACATCTTGATTTACTTCCTGTTGCACCCATTTGTTGCACCGTTGATGAAAGTACACATTTTGGCAATCAAGGCTTCTTCCTGTGAAATATTCAACCAATCATTTGTAAATGTCCTTAAACACACAAATACATACTATTACAGATGCCATCCTCTTCCTGCTTGTATGACTGGATTTAAAAACAAACTTTTGCCATTTCTTTGGTGGGATCTAAAGGATTTAGTACACAAGCAAATCAGCGGCTAGTTAAACCTAGATTATTCCGTTTTTTTCAGCCGAAATAATTAATTAATTCTGTCTGTGTTTGTTTATCATTTTTAATAGGGAGGTCCTGGTTCTAACGGACTTAAAGGTGACGGAGGTGACTCCGGACCACAGGTGAGTTGAGTTTTATTTTATGATACAAGGGAAATATTCAAACAACTTTTTTTTTTTTTCATTTACATATCTGTAACAAAAGTGTTCAATGTTAAAGTTTTATAACAAATATGTCATTGTTTTCCCTATAGGGACCCAGAGGTCTTCAGGGTTCAACTGGTCCTACAGGGAAAGCAGGAAAGAGGGTAAGGGTTCTTTCTAACCTGGCTGTCTTTACACTTTATTGCTTATTTTATTCTCCAGCACAGAAGGTTTTGCTTAAACGTGCACATTTCTAATATTCCATGCCAATAAGTGTGCGAGAATCAGTGCCCAAAGAGAGGAGCCTAGTTTCAAACATGGCTGCATTTCGAAATAAGTCAGCTGCATTCAATAACCGCCTCTACAGTACGTATTGTGTAAATTCATAAAGTCGTGTTTATCTAACTATAAACAAGTTCGAAGAAGGAGCTTTTCTCCAAAACCATCAAAGATAATTAAATATTTGTTCAATATGATTCCCATATAACATGTCATCATATCTGTGTGTCCTCCAGGGCCGTAACGGAGCCGATGGTGCCCGAGGAATGCCAGGAGAGGGAGGCGGCAAGGTAAAGCACACATCATGCTTTTCAATAAACCAGTGAGTGTCTGTTGGATGCATCTGAAAAGGTCCTGATAGATTGAGCTAACGGTTGATAACTTTGCTGTTTCAGGGCGACAGAGGTTTCGACGGCCTCCCTGGTCTTCCTGGAGAAAAGGGGCATAGAGTAAGTATGAGGAGACAGATTTTGAGTTCGTCGAATGAACAGTCAGAGGTCAAACACCGTTAAAGACTTTAACTGTCTGCAACAAATAAGAGACTGTAGGATCTAAAACAAAACTGCATTGATCCCAGTAATTTCCGATCTGTAGCCTGTGCTTAACATCAGAATCAGGGCCTCCTCCCATCCATCTCATGTACACTCCAGTGGCGACAGATATGAATTCTGAACCCGAATGACTCATTATGGCGTGCGTCTGACCCACTTATGAAGGTGGGGCCGACTCCAGATCCACTTGGGCTGCATTTAACCAGCCTGGAGGCGCATGAGGAGGGCTGAGTTTGATGTGTTGGGAATTTGGACTTTCCGAGAGAGGATAGAGATCACAGATGGGTATTTCTAGACAGGCTTTCATGCCTTATTCTATACTAAGTAATTACAGGGCTACTAAAAGATAGGCGAGCCCTATAGGGCACTATGAATACTTGAAACCATATAGGTCCATGCCAATTGTGGTGAAGTGTAGATTAAAGGTGCGTTTGTTGCCATTTTTGTTGCCCTCTCTTTTACTTTTAAACATTGCTTCTCCATCTTTTGACCCCCATATCACATGTTTTAAAATAAAAGCTTTTTTTTCTTGCTCAGCTGAAGAGTTCAAGCTTATGGACTCCCTTGTTACATCCGTCTTCTGTGATCTTTTCTTTACAGGGAGAGCTCGGCTCTTCAGGTCCTCCAGGCTCTCCAGGAGACGATGGCCAGAGAGTAAGTAGTACATCAGTCACCATATAGCCGACACTCAAAATGTAAACTAATTCCTTGATAACACACTGTTTCTCTTTCTATCCAAAGGGTGAAGATGGCCAGGTTGGACAGAGAGGTGTGGCTGGAGAGAGTGTAAGTGATTTTACTATTATCTGATCACAGAGTTGCTAAACTGTACCTTGTTAAATCCAGAAAAATAAGAATATGATGACCATTTGACCACTATGTTACTCCCCCTACTTTGCTACTACAGGCCTCATCCCTTAATTCCTTCCTCTACATTCATTTTTGGCAATTATTTAAACACACAGCCTCACCATCCTCTCCTCTTGCAACTGTAACAACATTCCTGTCTGCAAGGACCATTTGGTTTGGAATTTTGATCTCAGTGGACAGAAATACTTTAAATAATAGATCAGAAAATAGAACCGGGAAATGTGTTTATCAGTCATTGCCAGTGACTGCCATATGCTGCCTGGTTCAGTTCAAATGGACCATAGAGCTGCATGACAAATGGCTGCTTCCTGTCATACCCCAAACAACATGGTACACTTTAAGAAACAGTTGCACGGCATTTCATCACACACACACACACACACACACACACACACACACACACACACACACACACACACACACACACACACACCACACACACACACACACTTAAGATGTTTGGATAAGAAACAGCTCATTAAATACACCTGTAGTTGCTATGTATGACCACAAGGGGTCAGTGTTTCACACATTTAAACCAGTGTTTTATTTTCAGCCTATTTTTAAATACAAATCATAGTCATAGAAAAGTAACATGATTGCATATATGTCAAAGTCTTATTTTAATTATATTTATTAAATCTGTGTTTGTCTTTTTATATACAGGGTCCTCGAGGTTTGCTCGGCCCCAGAGGGTCTGCGGGTACTGGTGGACAGCGTGTAAGTAACACCTCTTTATCACCTAATTCTTAAACTACTCATCATTTGTTTTCTATCTCAATGATGGTGAGTTCTAATGTTATATTTATAATCTCTTTAGGGTCTTTCTGGTCCTGATGGTCAATCTGGTCCCAAAGGAAACATGGTGAGAAACATTTTGGCATTTTTGTATATTTATCAGGGAGAGGATGAGCTCTGATTGTTAGAAAGGAAGTCTTCCTGCACATATTTGTCAGGACCACCTGAGCAATCCGTGTGTAATTTGGCCTGCTGGAGGCCGATTGCAGGTCTGTGACCTTTCACTCCTGTGTAGGAGACCATAGGTCATTTGCTGATTAGAGATGGTAGATGGAGACGGAGGTGTCTCATCAGAGTTGTCCGACCTTTTCCTTAAGCCTGCTGACTAACACTATGATGGAGATACCTCAAGCTTTAGTAAGGGGTGAAACAGGAAGTGTCTGTGCGTGGTTCCGTCATGCGTTCAGCTTCCTGGAGGGTCTCAGTGGGACGTATGAATGAGGGTAACATATCATTGGTCAAGACAGCTGCACAAGCCCCTACGTTGTCTGTGGTCATTGAGTCATTGCGCTGAGGAATTAAGCAGCTGTTTCAGAGACACAAAACAATGGGAATAACTTGTGCTTCTCATTAGAGCTAGTATTGATTTCTACAATTTCTAATAAAAACATCAAAGCACTACACTCAAAAGTATCCACAGTAGTAAAGCTTTCCAAATGGGTTTATAAATGCTCACATATGAATGTTTTAAATACAAGAACCAAAATGTTTTAACTCACTATCAGACTATTGCTGACTTTGCATTTGGCATCCAAGGCCCTGCCAACAATCTCAGTGAGGGAACCTAAACACCTCTGAGTCAAGCTTTTGTATTTGGTGTGTGTTGTAACAGCTGGAGAACACTGCTGCACAAAGGTCTGTTGTTGTGTGTGTTTGGTTTGTGAGACACTAATTCTCAACAGATACCAAACAACCCACCAGTCCAGTTTCTATCGTAAAACATGAATTCATACCCAGCTGGCTCTGTAGGCCCACAGCATGTATCTAAGCTGTATTTCAGAGCCAAACATAGATTCTGAGCAGGCAGCAGATCTTAATGCTGGCTTTGAACTAAAAACGACTTTGGTTAAGGTAAGGAAACCGACAGCTTTCCCCAGGGGCGAGTGCATCATGTATCTGCCCACCAGTTGTTCCTTTTGTTTGAAATTCTTGACACAGATTGGATAAAGCCAATTCAACCAATCCATCTAAGCTATCCAAAGTCTTCTTAAACATGGTATCACCGTTTTGAAAAGCAACAAAAGACACACAACGACTGTTTAAGGTCTCCCTTTTATTGCCCTTATACATGTAGAAACGTTAATTAAGTGTTTGACTGTATTTAACAAGATTATCTGAGTTTGTTGACAATATTCTTTCTGTTTTAATAATTGTACTAATAAAATCATACAATCGAATTGATCAAATGGAAGTTCTTGGAAGTATTAAATGCATCCTCTTATCTTTCTTTGTTTTTCACAGGGTCCACAAGGAGAGCCGGGGCCTCCTGGGCAGCAGGGTAATCCTGGTCCACATGTAAGTGTATTTTCTCTATTTATTTAAACTCTGTCTGATCATTCTCTTTCCTCTTTTTTCCCCATCTGCTCAATGTCTCAGTTCCTCTCTTTCTTTTCATCTTGTCTCTCTGCCCCAGTCTGTCCTTTTGATGCTACACACTTGTTGCCATATCCATTGTGCAACGAGGGAGTATTATGAACCCTCCATCCTTCATTCCTTAAGTTGTTGCCACTACATCGGGAATTTCACAAAACTGACTCCAAAATAAAGAAAATACTTTACAAGTGTTCACTAATATTGTTTCTCTGCGGTCAACCTCTTCTCTGTCCAGTTGAGATTAGACATATTGTATTCATTTGACAACACGTAACCCTATTACCTTCCAATTGGGGGCACAGTATTCCACTTTGGAGTCATCTTTAATACAAAACAGTCCTCCCAATAATGTAGCCAGGGCTTAACAATCATTGCCAGGTAAGACTTTCAGTCCTGCTGACGCACATAGCCTGGACAGGATGGTGTTATTCCTCTGGAAATTATTAGTAGGGACCTATTCTGATGGTATACGGGTTGAATAAATAACTTTGTTTTACTTAAAGCTGGCCGGCGACAGCTTGATGCCTTTCAGAGAAAGCATTAGCCCGTAGAAAAATAACACAGTTTGCTCATTTTGACTTTTTTTTATTCTTCATGGTGTGAATTTTCAAGAACAGTGTGTGACTTTAAAGTGACTGTGGAAAAGCGAACCTCCCTTTCCACAGCTGCACATCTGAATAAGCAGCATGAAGAACCTGACAAAAACAAATGGTTTGAATTAAAGAAGGAAGTAGATACATAGATTACAAAATAAGAAAATTACAAATACAGCACATTGACTTTCCCAAATTGACGAAACAGGTGTTCTTTTTCCACTTCAATCTGTATCAGTCTGACGTAAGCCAGATTATGTAAAAAGACAAAAATGTGGCTGAATGTTCTGATAACAGACTGTTATCGATTGTTTTTCAGGGTCTTGGTGGTCCTCAAGGTCCGATTGGGCCTCCTGGTGAAAAAGTGAGTATAAAGTGAACCCAGTCGCCCCCTCATGTCCTCCCACCTCAACTCTGCTGCACCGATAAGTGATTGTTTCAGTCATAAGTGATTCTACAGATACACTTAACTTACTGGCTTCTCTCAAGCAGGACACACACACAAGGATAGACACACGCACACACTATATACATATTACCAATAGCTCTTCTGCATAAGCACTTATTCTGCCTAACTGAAAGTAATTTATTTGTGGTTTTGCGGTTATTTAATAAGATTTCAAGCATCTAAACCTTTGGCAGTCTTCATAAAACTGTTAAGGTATACACTCATCCATCTTCTATCTGTTAAACGTCTTATTTATTGCTTTTTATTTATAGGGACCTCAAGGGAAACTAGGTTTGGGTGGCCTTTCTGGTGCTGATGGCCCTCCTGTAAGTAACACGCCTGACTTTTGAAGTCATTCAAAACCACTTGACACAATGATGATATGCTGCTAAACGTAATCATTTTACAGGGTCACCCCGGTAAAGAAGGTCCTGCAGGCGAGAAAGGAGCAGCTGTAAGTATAATGTTAAGATGTTCATTTAGATTTGTATTAAGAAGTATATAACGTATGTTGTTTTAAGGATTCATTAAAGCACAAGGGGAAAAGATTGGGTGAGGCTGACTTTGGAAATAATTAAATGTAGCATTTGTTTAGCCTGCAAGTGTGCCATTAGGGCGAGGTTTAATATAACCACACACTTTAGATGATATCTGGTCAATTGCCTCAGAAATAGAATAAACTAAATTGGCCTATTGTGTTCATTATTTCCAGTGAACCGCTAATCTGGGGACTTTCTGGGATTGCCTGGTTATAACATGTCGTAAAATGCTTTATATAGAGTAGGATTAAAGAAAATTAAAATATGAAATACATTGATACTTTTGTGTTATATAAAATAATGATGGCTAGATTTAAGTGTTTATTTGGTTTTTACAAACATGTAGGTTTAGACTCGTGGATACAACAGTAGGTGTTTCTGTCCAATTAACTTGGTTTTACATTTTCTGGTTTTAATGTGCATTACTTTGCCCAATTGCTTCTTGAGGGTTATTGTTACATCAAATCAATTGTAATTGAAGGATAAAGTATCTCTAAATTCTCTAATTCAGCAAAAATACAGTAACATGCGTTTGCAATGCTCTTCACCAATCACATCACACTCTTTGCAATCCTTTAGGGTTTCAGTGGTCCTATGGGATCCATCGGCTACCCTGGTTCTCGCGGTGTGAAAGTAAGCACTATCTTAGTCATACACTACCACCTTTCCATTATACGTTTCCTTTTCCCCTGAATTCTCATCCTGACTCTTGTTCTCTCTCCCCAGGGTGCTGAGGGAATTAGAGGCCTTAAAGGGGGCAAAGGAGAAAAGGTAAACATCTCTCCAGCTTCCTCCCTCACAATGATTGACAGATGTCTTTCCAGGACAATGGACCCATAACAGCTACAATTCGCTGTAAAATGAGGTTTCCCTGCATTCTAGTTAGTGGAAAAAGCTCCTAAGGGCCCATCATGCTGGCAGTGAAGTCTTCATGCCACTAAGCTGAAATAGTGTGTACATTTAAACTAGAATGAGGCTGTTTGTAGGGCATTTTCTCTGGATATGACCTGTCGCCATTGTTTTCTTGAATTGCTGTTGTAGAATTTAGTTTCTACCGCTGTGCCAATGAATAGATTCATTTCAGTCAATTATCAGGAAATTGAAACTCTTCAGAGATTACCAAAAAGCAGTTAACATGTTGTTAAAACCTCTGCTTTGATACTTTAGTCACACATAGAAAACAACTGGGAAGTATGTTACTAGTCCCAAGTCCTACATGAGGTTATATACTCATCATATTTTATTCTGTCAAGATTTATTTTCTTGGTCGTATAATGTATGAAAATATGTCAGAATATTGGCATTAGTATATGTAACGTAGTGATCTCAGCCATCATAAAACAATGACAGCAGTGCATTGGATACGTTTACAACTGCATTCTGATGTTTAGCCACCAGATGTCAGTAGAACCACAGACAGAAAGAGAGACTTAAAAAACGGCTTCTGGGAATGCTTCATTAAAGTGGCCACTAGGTGTCAGTGTTAAACTATCTGAAGGCACCCTTCTACTTTTGCATATAGTGCTAATAAACTGCCATAAATAAGTTTCACCATGACTTTTTAAGTGGTCTATCAGTTATCTTCAGTCGTGTTTGCTATTGTGCACTTCTACCTCATGGACTGTATCAGTGTTTTGCTTTATTGATAATACTCTCAGCTCGTGATGAAACAGCTTTTTATCTCTCTGATCTTCAGGGAGAAGATGGGTTCCCCGGCTTCAAAGGCGACATGGGTCTCAAGGGTGACAAGGTGAGTCCTCATATCAAGACAGAATACTGATGTTTGCAGGTTCCTAAGTGCATGTGATAGGGTAGCTAATATAATGTACTGTTAACATTTGTTTTCTATGCATCAAGGGTGAGAATGGTGTATTAGGAGTCAGAGGAGAGGATGGCCCCGAGGGCCCCAAGGGAACATCAGGACCAAACGGAGAGTCCGGCCCTTTGGGAACAGGCGGAGAGAAGGTAAATAATCTGCTACTGCAAAGACTGAATCGTAAAACTGTTTGATAAATATGTATTATTGAGATATTGAAGTTCCAGTTTGTTCGCATAAATTAATTACACCAAGATGCAATCAAAATGCTTTGCAAGATGATAAGGTTAACACATTCATATGTGAATATCATGTGTGAATAGTAGGAATAAAAGTCTGTGTCAGTGCTTTTGTGGGATCAAAAAACAAACCATTGTTTAGATGTTTCTTTTCCCACTGTGGTATAGGTCTAATAACAGATGCCTTTAATGAACTGGAGAGAGAGAAGTCTGAACTGTGTTTTTTGCTTTAGTTTTGTAGCTGTTTTGATCACACTGAAGTTTCGATTTTCTCCACCTCCCTTCAGTCCTACAACAGTCCCATTTAGTTGGGTTATGCTCACTATTTCTCCATGGAGCTTTGATCTTTCTGTAACTTGCTGCAGGATTTATACTCTGACAAAGAAGTATCAAATGTTACACCAAGTTTTTTCGCAGATTCAAAAACAATATATCAATTTAAAGAAAAATAATAAATACTGTAAAACCAATAGACTGTTTTCTTATACAGTAAATACGCTTGTCAAATCAATGTTGTGGTTTAAATGACTTAATAGAAAAACTCAGTTACAATCTCAGAACGGATTAATTGTGATTTAATTAGATAGAACATTCTCAAATAATTAGAAATGAATACAAAAAGGAAACTTCATTAGCAAGTTTTCAATTTACTCAAATTAAAATCACCATTTACCTCACAGATGATCTACTTTGCAATGCTACTTTATATATATCAATAATTGATTTAACGCTTTGCTGACATCCTCATCCTAGTTTGATTTAAATTAGTGCAACATTGCAGTTAATTATGAACAAACAGGCAGAAGTATTGGATTCATAATAAAAACTATAAATACTTGACCTTAGCTTAAAAGCAAACATAGTTACCGTACATCATATTCCACGTACCTCATAATGACCAAGTAAATCCACTTTTGGGCGTGAAGCAGGATAGCCTCTCCATGGATGATGTCATGTCCATAAACGTGGTATTAAAATGTTCCCACAAAAGAAATAAAACTTTATGGTTTGAAGTTTATTGCTTTTCGTAATGCTTCTGTGAACTTTACTGCAGTCTCCCAAACGACATCTCTGGTGACACAATGAATATTCATCATCTTTGTTTTGTGTTCCTTTTTAGGGAAAACTTGGAGTCCCTGGATTACCTGGATACCCTGGTCGACAAGGCCCCAAGGTGTGTGACGAGAGTTATAATCTTCTTTCATTTCAAACCTTTATTTATCCAGGTGTATCCCATTGATATCATTGATCTATTTTTCAAGGGAGACCTGCTCAAGTTCCACATGAAACATAAACAGAACAACAAAAGGACATCATACAGCATCATTACAGGGATTACAATTTACATAACTATCCACATGAACAGATACCAACAGCTTCCGATTGAGTAGCAACCGAGCTTTAGAAACATTTAGTGGCACCAGATTGCTCAGTTTCCATTTCAATTGACAGTGGCGCTGCACATCTAAATGCCATCTTCCCTAAGACAGTCCTAGCAGTTGGCACGTTTAATAAAACCACAGCATGCGATCTCAGGCAGTAGCCGCTTACAATTCGCCGTGAGATCAGGGAGCAGATGTAGGATGGAAGTTTCCCTAACATGGCTTTATATATAAAAATGATCCATGCACAGGAATTCTTACTGTGCATGCCTCCTCTTCAGAGGTCAGGGATCTGTTTGTGTTCTGTGTCGTCATCAAGAAGATCAACAAAGAAGACATTTCCCACCCTAGTAGTGTGAACAGTTGAAGGACAAAAGAGTGGTGCAGTAAGGACGTCCTTTTCTAGGCACAGCCGGAAGTTTATATCACTAAAGGGTCACTTTGACAAAAACAAGAGATTTTTCTCTGTGGCAAGCAAGCGTTTATGTTACTTACACGTTTTGTTCGGCCAATACTGATGTAATTTACGTCGTACAACAATACTTGAATCTACATATCTAATATTTCAGTCATCTAAACAAAAGAACGTCAAAAAGTATCTTCAAGACGTGGGAGTCCAAAGTTGTAAAATGCTTACTCATTCCCAGGTTTTCTGATTGATTCCTGCACCACTCTGTTCCTGTTTCTCCCTTACGTCACTGGCTTTTCAGTGTGAAAGTATTATGCCCATATGTGTACATAATGCATATCTCTATATACAGTAGATGTGCATGTGTATACTGTCTGTCAGACCATGATCCACTCCTCCTATCCAAACTTGCTCTCCTTTGCCTTTCTGCAATCTTCAGACTAACCCTTACTCACACAAAAACAAACCCAAGGAGACAACTACTTTGCTCTCACTGCAACTCTAATTCAGGAAACCTAAGTGGCATGGTCACCTGCTGGAGTCATCAGCTGTCCTCCCTCCTTAAACTCTCCCAGGCATTCTCGTGCACTGTAGCGCTGACCACTGTGCCACGGATCCACTATGGAGATGTGCTGCTGCAGCTGCTTCCTCTGCTGCTACTGCTGTCAGCTCTGACAGCTTGGCATTGATATGACGGGTCAGATACACCTCTGCCCACAACATCCACACAGCCAGATCTCTGGTCGCGTCTGTAAATGTCAGCGGGATCTGAGCTGGCACACAAATAACACAGTTAGACAAATTACACCAAGGGAGAGAGACAAAGAGGAAAATAAATAGAAGTTCATTAATCTCTGGTAATTTGCAATGACTTATTTTAATTAGTGGATATTTGTCACTTAATGGTAAAAACACAAAGGGTATTTCTTTGTTTGTATCCATCAATACTTTTAAACAAAGGCTACCCACAAGTGTTCCCAGTGGAGCGCGGGATAGGATCTTCTTTTTGACTGTTTTTGAGACAACAAGCCCTCCTGTCATTAGGCGCGTTCACACCAAGTACTTTTCCCACAAAGGTTCCTGAGAACTCTTTAGTTCTCATAAACTAAGTACAGATCGCGTTCACACCGGAAATTAGTTCCTGGGGGAGGATTAGGTAAATGAAGCCGCTGACGTCACTTCTTCTTCTTCTGCTTTGGGTTTACTGGCAGGCCGCAAACAACTTCACGGTGTATACTGCCGGCCGGAAGTCCCCGGAGTTGGGGACTGGCTTCAGTAGAAGCTGCTGGGAGTATTCTACTGAAGCCTTCCGAGTAAACGGCCAGAACGCCGACACCTCCTCATCTCCACCGCTCCCATGTTTTATTTTGTGTTGTCATAAGTTAGTCTCTCTGCGTTTCTGCGCTGGGCTAATGCTAATGCTAATAATGCAATGCGAGGATAATAAAATGGCGGCTTCACAAAAGTTTTTGGGAGTTTGACGGGGCGTGGTTTGCATTCCGCCCAGCCAATCAGACACAGGAACCTTTTTCACACATGAAAGTCCCTGCTCTCTAGCAGGGACTGAAAAGGGGGTAAAAAAGGTTTTCTAGTCTAGAACTAATTTAGTTCCTGGGACTTTTTGGTGTGAACGCAACTAAAAAAGTACTTGGTGTGAACGCGCCTATTGTATAAACACTTTTTTCTCTATAGCCTGTGCCTGAAGAATTTTCTGAAAGAAAAATAGACTTGTGACACCCACTCTAAACTAAAACTGTCTCCAAAAACTTATAATGATGAATCTTTTATAAACCAAGGGCTCTATCATCATCATAAAAACTTTCTTCAAAGAAGTCTTTGTCACATTGTTGGAAGTTTTACTGAATGTATTCATAAGATTTAAGCAATTATGTGCTGATTGATGTTTATATAATAAATAGGCAAGATAAATCAATTTGGAGTTCATCAAACATCACAGAAAACACAGTGATAATCTCAGGAAGGGATGATTGTGATACACACACGTAGAAAAAGCATGAAAAAAGTAATTCCATTCGTTTTACCAGAATTTAAATTTGCCACATTGATGATCTACTTTGCAATGCTACTTTATCAATCTGATTATCTGCAATCATTTCCTCTTTTCAGCCCGCTTTTAATATGTTTATTTTACTGTAAGAAAAAGACACTTGTGACGCCCGTTCCAAACTCTGAAAAAGCTGTCGTTCGAAACTTATAATGAGGATTCTTTTCCAAACCAAATCCCCTAACATTAAAAAGATACTTCACATTATGTGTGATTCAAAACTTTCTGGACACTTTTAGGAGCTTTTCTTTAATGGATTCATAGTGTAGAACTTTATTAAATGTCACATCGTCCTCAAGGGTATGTTCAGGGTCAAAGTCCTGGCCCATCCGCAGCCTTTATCCCCCTCCATCAGCCGGGGCATGAATCCCTCCGCTGGCTGTGTGTTTTGCCGCTGCGCCCCATCACTCTCTGTTGACAGCTTTCCCACACCGTTAATTCTGGGCGCCATTTGCAATAGTTTCCTGCCTGTCTTATCTCTCTGGCGCAAGTCAGGCTTGTCCAGTTCTTAGGATTTAGCAGCCAGGTATATATTACACAGTTATTAATGGCATATGTATATAATAATGTATATATCGCACATAGTTTGGTGGTATTTACATGACCCCACCTCTGTGAAAAACAAATTAAGCAGTATAGATGTCCCGTCTCGCTATCTCCCAAATGTTGGGCTGTTTACCTCTTGCAATTCTGCCCACGCTGCCATGCTTATACTGAACAGTATTACGCCCCTTATATTCATATGCATGTGTACAGTAATGAGCACTTTAGATGTGCATTGCATCAAAGTGTTTTTTAAACGTATAAACACTCATGACCTTGCAGTGAAGCTGAGTGAAATAAATGTTTAACCTAAATTGGTTGAATACATATTTATGCTACCTAATGCTGCATAAAGGGCCCGCTCCTCCTCTTATCACCCCACAGTGAATGCCCTCCTGGTATTTGTTTGACTGGCACCATCGCTGCTATCAGAGGACGCAGCCTGTGAAAGTCCAATAACTAAATTGCTGATGGGTATCAAGGGGGATCTGCTGTTTTCCTTTCCTTTGACTTTATTTGCTCCCACGCCTTTTCCTATCTTCTTATTTTGCTTCCTAACTGTGCTAACAATCCCCCAGCCCCTCTGTCTGTCCGTGTGACAGACAGAGAGGAGGAGGAGACTTTCCCTTTGGGCTCATCTTAAGCAGTAAAAGAAGATCATTTGTTTCTTTGGGAAATCATAACCCATTAAAGTGTGTTCTATGATAGGAATCTGCTGACCATGAAAATGAAAGTACTAGTTTTAGGACTTGACAGTTTCTTTTTTAATGAGACTTGGTCAGAAAAGAACAATGAATAGTTTTCTCTTCAGAGTCTTTCCCGTTGCTGCTTGACACAGACTAAGGTAGACATCTTACATTTATACCCTGAACTTCTCTAATGTATTTCTCCTCTCCGTCACTTCTTTCCTTTGCAGGGCTCCAACGGATTCCCTGGATTCCCAGGGGCGAATGGAGAGAAGGGAGGAAGGGTGAGCCTCAAAATTAATAATTCTCTCACCTTTTAGACACATGTACTCTTGGTCTCTGTGGGGTTTCCTGGGTAGCATATTAATATTAGACAGTGTAGAATACGGAAACTGGATGGTTAGTGTGTCTGAGACTACAGAGACGAGAGGCTAGCAGTGCAGGACACATCAAATAGAAATGGACCTAAAACTTCAAATCACTATAAATGTTTATAGCTCCGTGACACAAATCCCAAACTTGCTTCAAGAGATTTATCCATCAGTTATTTTAATTTGATTTGTACACATATACAACTGTTTAAAAATCCAGTTAAAGAAAAAATAAGAAACGTAACAGTAAAGGTTAAAAAGCCTGAAGCTTTTACACTACAAAGGATGTCCTCTTAACTTAGGCTGAAAGAAAAGCCATAACACAAATTAGAAAACTAACATACATTTGAAAACTTATGACGAAAAGTGCACAAAATGATAAGAAAAACGATCCAATCAATTAACAAAACTTCAAGATATGAAAACAATACCAGTAAATATATTTGATTTGTTCCCATTCAGCCTTTAGAGTCTTTGTGAGGTCAGTTATTGATAGAGGGCGATACAGCCTCTTGTCCCGGTTCATCCCAAAAGTGTTGGATAGTTTTGAATTCAGGGCTCTTTGCAGGAGAGTCATGTTCTGAAACTCTCAAAGCCATCTCTCAATGTACTTGACTTGGTTACGTCGAAACAGTAAAGAGATTTCCCTTTATTGGGATTAATGGCTCTAGCCCAAAACGCAGATAACTACCCCTGACTAAACATACAAAACAGGGGTGTCCACATACTTCAACCTTTTATTCAATTAGGATCTGGCACTCAAGGAAAGACAGACTACTGTATCCAGCTGTGTAAGTGCAGATGGTTTCAGTTGAGATGCGTCACAGATGGAGGGGTGAGATGGAGCGTTGCAGAATGGTGGGAAGGGTTATTATTAAAGAGCCAAGTCTTTGACAGACATTGAGAGGCAGACACCCATGGCCCCCGTGTGCTACAGCTGACAGGTAGTTTAAGCTGTCAAGTGCCTGTGGGTAACCACTTACCGCAGCAATTTCATTATTTATTTTTGTCCAAAGATAATCAGATAGTTCTTTTTTCATCCCTCACTCAAACCCCCTCAGCACCAGCATTATCTGATGTTTACTATTTGTAGTAACTTTAGCTTTTACTTCTAAAAGGAGGTGAAATTGTATTTATATTTGCTGATGATGAGAATGATATTGTCCTAAATCAAAGCTTTTGTCTTTCTTTCTCAGGGAATCGCCGGCAAAGCAGGACCGAGAGGGCAGCGCGGCCCAACGGTATGCAATAATCTGTCTGCCAAGCCAGCCAGAGACCTTCCTATGAATAATTGATTGTGTTCAAATGAGAAATGTAGTTGTGTATGGGCTTTATTTTCTTGGCATTTGAAGGGGATATGGACTGGGTGGTGAATTGTCGAGATGGGCAGGCAATGCATTAATGACTTTTATTGGATTACTTTTGTTTTGTTTTTATTATTTTGTTATGTCTTCTGAACATGTTATGTATTTTCCTGGTGATTACTTATTGTTTATACCGGCATGCTATGTATGTAGGGTCCACGTGGTGGGCGTGGTGCTAGAGGACCAACCGGAAAGCCAGGTGCAAAGGTGAGAGCCAGGTCCACTTGTATATAAAAATAATACATAATATTGCTGCAATAATAAATGTCTCTGCATGCTTAAGATTGTATAGAGTAAGTACATGAAAGAATAATAATTTACCTGCTATTAAGAAGAAAAAGACGCAATGAACCCCTTCATTCCCCAAAGAGCGTTCAACACATAACATATCAAAACATAAAACAACTGTCAGTGACTTATAATGACCCATTATATTTTGATGACGTCTCTGTGCCTGTTTTTTCTCCGCAGGGCACTTCAGGCAATGACGGAGCAGGGGGTCCACCAGGAGAGAGGGTAAGCCACAGATTTAATCAGAATCAGAATACCTTTATTAGTCCCACAGAGGGGAAATTTGCAGCGTTACAGCAGGAAAGAGCCACAGACAGCTTAGTGGTGCATATCTGAAATGCGTTAAAAAAGTACTAAGTTATAATATAATAAACATTATAAAACGGACAAGTCAAATCAAGCTATCTGATTGGTTCTTAGCCGTGATATACTGAGCGTATACCACGGGTAGAATTGTAAGTTACTTTTCACAACAAGTCAGTATCCCTCCGCGCCTGAGAAACACAGTATACAGTCGGGCCGAACCACGCCCCTTAGCTGTGATATAATGAGCATATACCACGGCCTGTCGTGAGCTATTGCTTAAATAAACAATATGCTAAAAAATATATATTACAGTTATTAAAGATGGCATATGTATATAAAGTATATATTGCACATAAAGCACATATTGCACATAGTTTGACGGTATTTAACAGCAGCAAGTTACACAATCTACAAAATACAAGATAGATACCTTGTAACAGTAACAAGGGTTTAGCAGCCAGGTATAAATTACACAGTTATTAACGGCATATATATATTGATTGATTTAGTGGCCAGGTATAAATGTTGCTTTTGATCAGTGCCTGTTTAAATGTTAAAGTGTTGTGCCTCGAGTTACTTGAATCTTAACTTTAAGTGAATTACAGAGAATTGTCAATTAAAAAAGTCCGAACTCGACAGGACTGCTGATTACCAACATTCATGTTTAATTTACATGAAGAGAATATATTATTTGCACTTTACATCAAACTAAATCCGCTTAACTGTTTTTATATTACAACATTTCCCCCAGTTATCATGGGAATGGCCAATTCCAATTCAAACTTGTCTTGCGTTTCTTTTTCGTTATTCTTTTAACTCACTTTATTCGCTTTGTCTTCATTAAAGGGACCTCAAGGACCACAGGGACCCGTCGGCTTCCCCGGACCTAAAGGACCAAACGTAAGCAGCCGCTCTCTAACTGTCACTGAGTTAGCAACTCCATGTTGACACTTTTTATATTAGCTCCTCAAATATTTATACCCACATATGACCTGATGTCTTGATAGTTATGAACCGTCTACCTGTTCTCCCCCAGGGACCGGCAGGGAAAGATGGGCTGCCCGGTCACCCCGGACAGAGAGGAGAGACGGTGAGTGGGCACTTTGTCCCATGAATGCATCATCATCATCATCAACTCCCCCACTTAGGCACAGAAGGAGGAGGATAACTGAGATACCTACAGAGTGTGTTCTTAGTGTGAACGTAAAGCACCAGTCAAAGAAAATGAAGAAGTAAATAGTAACAACAGTTGAAGATCAACCAAGATTGACTGTTGATCACTGATCATGACACCACCACGATGATTGATGATATCCAATCGCAATATACTTGATCTAATTAGTGATGTAATGTTATACATGACAGTGTCAATGAGGGTCAAATTGGAATGTTTGGGAATAAGATAAATTATGAACTACATGTTAAGTGTCCTTAAGGCTTTAATAAGAATGTGTTTACTACAAACATTTACTCCCAAACAATATTTCACTGTATATAATAATCTGGAAGAGGCCGTTCTGCTGTGTATTGATGATAGTTGTAGTTTGTGATACTAGCAGGAATTGTTAGGAGTATATCTGCATGTTCACTTTCAGTTAAAGGAAATAAGAATGTACTTCTTGCACCACTGGAAGATCTTGATCTAATCATGTTTTCTGATCATATTTGGTGCTTTAAAAAGTTGATAATAAAAACAAATTAGTGGTAAAGATTCAGGGTAATCACACAAATGTAGATAGCTCTGCAAAGGTGATATAACTGTTATGCCTAGCAACAGGGAACATTTATTTGACAAACAAAAGATGTACACAAACGTTTGCTGTCAGTACGAGGCAGTGCTACGTGACTCATACTGACTTTCTGTGTGGCTCAGATCCTGACAAAACAAAGTAAGGAGTACATACATAACCCTTCATGTGTACAGTCCACATCATATCTGTTTTCTCCTTCAGGGCTTCAATGGAAAGACGGGACCTCCGGGACCTGGAGGGGTGGTTGGACCTCAGGTAGATATACAGCACAGTACAGCGCTACAGTTAGATTCCTCCTCCACACTTTTTCTTTTGTTGTAGGACAATTATGAGATGCTGAAATGTATGAAAGTATTTGGCTCTAAACAACAGCTGAATCGTGAAAACCATACCCAATGCAAAGAAAGTCATCTGAATGCATTGAAAATACATGTGGATGCCTTCAGTGAGATCTCTTGTCTTTGAAAAGTAATGAAGCGTGGGCTGAAAATAAATGATTCCATCTCATTAAAACTTCTGATTACTTTGAAGAAAGCTAAAGTATGTGTGTGTGAGATATCCTGAACATCTTAAGTAGTGTTAGCACATTGACCCTAACATATCTGTGTTGTCGCTGACAGGGCCCGACTGGAGAGACAGGACCTAGCGGAGAGCGAGGACACCCAGGCTCTCCAGGTCCACCTGGTGAGCAAGGTCTGCCTGGATCTGCTGGAAAAGAGGGCGGAAAGGTAAAGGAGTATGCTACAAAAGCAAAGTGCACCTGTCATTAGTAGTTATATGTATTATGTGAGGATAAGACACTTGTATTAATACCCAGAGGGAAATTCAGATGTCATTGCAGCACCAAGTTAGAAACTCAAAAAAATTAAAAATAAAGTTGTACACAGAGTAGCTGGCCTATATCTGCAGTGGATCTTTCCTGCAGGGTATCTGTTATGTATTATTTCCTTTTTATACCTACCTTCTACCGACCCATTGCATTTTATTTGACAGTTTTGTTCCTATAATAGTTATGGGGAAAACAAAGGGTAATACGGAGACGTTCAAACTAAAACTACATTTTAGCCGCATTTGCAGAAATGATCTTGCATTATGAGAACTTACAATAAATACAATGTTTTAGTCATAACAGTGTTTTTTGTGTTTATTTAGATAGATAGAGAATAGGAACTTGCTTTTAAGGCGCTTCTTAAACTTAAACTTCTTAAACTCTTCAAAATGTATACTGTTTACTCCCACTGTAACAAAAGTGGTAACAACTATTGGTAAAAATGAGTGTGAATGAGTTCAACATTTATTTTGATAGTTGTTTGTAAAAAATCTGCACATTTCTTCTATTTCTTTAAACTTGTTAATCTCCTGTTTTGTTCACCAGATAATAGGATATCATTCCAGCTTCTATCATACCGATCAATTCCATTTAATTGTTTTCCTCTAACTTCCCCCTGCCATTCCTGCAGATTCCGCTCTGCTAATTGTTTTCACCGAAAGTGATTCTGCTTAATGATTTCCTGACGGTATTGCAGATGTCAGTTTAGTTAATGCTTTTTTTGGTATGTTCTCCCTCCGTAGGGTGATCCAGGTCCTCAGGGTGGTGGTGGCAAGGCAGGACCTTCCGGCCTCAGGGGCTTCCAGGGGGCCAGAGGTCTTCCAGGAGCCATGGTAAATAAAAAAAGACACTACACATTTACACACTCATGCAAACAATACACATGTGAAGTGTGTTATCGCACACACTCAGTTGAATCTAGTTTCAGATCCCCATTACCAGGCTAACGACCTGCTGTTGAACCAAATGTTAGGCTTGGCCATGGACCTGACTAAAATGTGAAGAAATGACTCACATAGAGAAATAAAGAAGAGGATTGAGCCAATATTGCCACCTGTTATCATCATTAAACTCTAAAAGGTAAATATTGCTTTGGCACAGCATTTTAACGAGTCAAATGTCTGTATCAGCTACATTTCAGAGGAATTCAACTTCAACTTTAGAGCTGCACTAAGGCATTCCTGGTTTGTTTTCGATCGAAGAATGAGTCAAAGCCCTTTGATTGGGATTCAAACACACAACTTGGTGAGCACATCAAATGAACCCCGTAGCCTGCTGAGTAACCCCAAATTAATTCTCAAAAGTAGAGAGGGAGTGGGTGAAGAAAAGTTCGAGGTTAGAGCAAATAGCTGCTAGAGGCTGACTGAGGATCAGCGTGAGGCTGAGGCTCATTTCAAGGCTGACCATTAATAAGAGAGCACACGGCAGCACAGCTCAGACTTATTACCTCTGTTATGTTTGTCCCATGACAGAAGGATGGCTTTCTTTTCATAAGGGCAGCACACACACACACACACACACACACACACACACACACACACACACACACACACACACACACACACTCTCTACCAGACCAAACAAAGCCTCCCACTCTCTCCCACACAAACATACATAAATGCGCTCACTTGTTGTATGAGGGAGAATGTAAAAAGTTAATCCAATTGTGTTTTCGCAGAGAGCAGAGGTACAAACAGACACACTCTGCAAGCACACACACACACACACACACACACACACACACACACACACACACACACACACACACACACACACACACACACACACACGTTTATACCAATCTGAAAGAGAAAAATAGATTGATGCACACATACACACCCACACCATCCCCTCTCTTACTCTTGAGAAAAGGGCACAGTGGCAATATACGAGCCAATAAATAACTTTTCGTGTGTCTGGCAAAGAAAGATCCTGCCAGCCTTCTAATGCACCGTCCTGAAATGTGGAACCCAGGGAGGTGGAGAGCCTGCTTGGCAGCGTCTGAACCCCCTGGCTCTGTCGGAGCCTGTAAATTAGTTATTATAATGAAAGTCTTTACCGCCTCTGGTGAACTCTGCTTTCCATAAGCAATCCCAGCCTCCTGCGTGCTATTATTCAGCAGAATAAGCAATGCCATTCAAGGGTCGGGATCCCGAGGAGATGACAGAGGTCCGGAGATAGACGGATTCTACTTCAACCTTTGTCCCAGTGTGGGCTTCAGAAACCAGTCATTCCTTCCCTTTTCAAGCTTTTTATATTACACATTTTGCAGTAAAAGTTTAAATATGGAAACAGATATGGCCATTTTAAAATTCTAAGCGAAAGCTATGTTTTCTCTAATAGAAATTGAACTGCAGCCTAGGTTAAAAAAAAATGTAAATCTTGGTATTAGATAAGCAAGGAATTCATTGTCACTTAATTTCTAAAATGAATGCTAAACAATTCTGTGCCCTTGGGTATTTTAAGTGTATTTTTTCCTGACTAAGAGCACCGTAAGCAAACTTTCATTAACCTCAATTGTATTGGGGTGACTGCAGGAATCTAATGTAGACTTATATTACAAACTTTAAATAAAAACCAAGTTTTTCTGTAAGGCTATGTGCCTTTTAAATTAAGTATTTGTATTTTAAGAAGTGACCCTTTAATGACCTGCTGCTGCCTCAGTTAATTGGAAGCTTATAACACGGTTAATGAGAGGGCACGTTCACAGAGAGCACATCCTCTACTTTGCTTTCAAGTTCATAAATCTAGAAGGAATACTTCACTGGAACGAAACCTTAATCGACTGTCATTATATATTTTGGAGAAAATCTTCAATTATTACTAATTTACAAAAAGAGATTAGTTTATTCTTTATTTTCCATTATAGAAGAAATTCACTTTTTCAGTCCGTACTCAATCACACAAGAACAAAAACAAACGAGAACCTCACAACAACACAACGTCTTGCCCATTTGTTTAAGGCAGTATTGGAAGAACATTACTGTGCCTACAAAGATCTCTTCCCTTTGTATATAGATCACAAATGGCTAGTTACTGTGTGTATGCCTTTCAGGAGTTAAGCCCTCTACACACACATACACACACACACACACACACACGGTAACATTTATTGGCCCATTGGACAGCTGTGATTACGGCTCTCTGAATGGCATTGAGTAAATGATCTAACCCTCCTGTCCTCTGCTTTCAGGGTCCAGGTGGCTTGAAGGGAGGAGAAGGGCCTCAGGGTCCCCCCGGCCCCCTCGTAAGTACCCTGTTACTATGGTTACCTCATCTCTCCTGCTGCAAATATCACAGTAAAAAAAATGACTTTTGTGAATGGAGTTGCACACACTCTGCTCTCCTGTCATGCAGAAGCAGCAGGAATGTAAACTGCTGTCAACATGATAACATACGATAATATTAACTCTTATTTTGTGTCTTTTCTTGGCATAAAATGGTGGTACTACATATTTGCATAACTGTGACTCACCTCTCATGCCTGTTCATGTTGTGTTGAAGTACATTATTCCTCATTGGGAGATAAATATTACACTTTTAGCCGTTTCAAATAGAAGATTCGTTGTTTGTGTACTATGTTTTGATAGAAGAACATGCTTCTTCATTTAAAGTGTTTCTTTTTAAGTATGAAATGAACCAAAGTGTCCAACAACACCAATTTGAAACATGGCGTAATGATCTTAATTGCCCAATTAGTCAGTCGTTTCATCACAGTCGCTTCATTGGTCTTGCAGGAGATGTTTTCTATCACATTCAGTGGTTACTGTAGCAACACAGATTAGGCAAGTGTCTCGTTTCTATTTTTGAATGACCACTACTTCAATTTTGCACTCAATTGATCATCACACATTATGCTGTAGAGTCAGGATGTTGTTCTCTGTGATTTTAGGGACTTGTGTTGCATCCTCTGCTGCATTCATTTTGATTAATGACAGAAAAGGACATCCTCTCCGATACGGCATCTGCATTGATATACTCTGCCTATTTTAGGACCATGAACAGGAAGGGGATAAGAGTTTCAGGGCAACCCATAAATAAGTGGGCCACTTTTCCCCCCCTGCCTGTGTCTCTGAGCCCCTCGGTTAGCGGTGAAAAGCCTCTGGAGCTCCGGTGGTGAATCCGTACAGAAAGCTGACTGACAGCGAGCTTTGAACCATCTGACATTTTGTTCAAGCGTTAAACGCGGGCACCCGATAATTGCCCCTGCTCACCAGCGACAGAGCAACACTGGATTAGATGACAGCGGATATGCAGAGCAGGGATGAAAAGATGATGAAAGCGAGGAAGAGGGGCGGTCTCTGAATGAGTGGAACCATTTCCACAGCGAGACGAGATAGTTTTCCTAAATTGGCTTGAAAGTAAGCCATTCAATGAAAACATGTGATAGACTGTTTTGGAAGTGTCTGAACAAAACAAAAAAAAAAGAAATCTTGAAAAAGTGGCCGCTGTGTGCAATGCCCTCGCACACAAGAGATCTGATATTTTCCCTCCATCGATTTCTTGCCAGAGAATGAGCTGCTGTTGTGCTGTGGGAAAGTCTGAGAGTGCAGTGTATGTGTCGTGTTTCACAGTCTTTTGAGAGGGTTGTTTGAAAGAGATGGACCAAGAAAACCTGTGTGTGTGTGTGTGTGTGTGTGTGTGTGTGTGTGTGTGTGTGTGT
>NW_011359304.1:107276-144894 GCF_000735185.1 Notothenia coriiceps
TGTGGGAAAGTCTGAGAGTGCAGTGTATGTGTCGTGTTTCACAGTCTTTTGAGAGGGTTGTTTGAAAGAGATGGACCAAGAAAACCACGATAAATTCTGTGTGTGTGTGTGTGTGTGTGTGTGTGTGTGTGTGTGTGTGTGTGTGTGTGTGTGTGTGTGTGTGTGTGTGTGTGTGTGTGTGTGTGTGTGTGTGTGTGTGGCACCTGGCGGCAGGTTGGCAGGCTGGGGATGACAGTTTTGGATCTGTGTGTGTGTAACAGGCACTGTCTGTCATTAAATGGGCCGTGTGTGTGTGTGTGTGTGTGTGTGTGTGTGTGTGTGTGTGTGTGTGTGTGTGTGTGTGTGTGTGTGTGTGTGTCTGGCCTGTTGTACATGTGCAAGGTTTATTTGATGGCATCCTCAGACCTTCCCTGGAGAGGAGAAGCTGTAATGACCTACTGATGGCAGATGAAGTCACAGTTTATTTGATTTGGGTGACCCAGACAGTGATGAGCATCCACCTGAGCTCAGTGAAGAGAGGGTAATGGGACACGCTGATGTGAGGAAAGGATGGAAAGACCTTCCATAAGGCCTTGGCAGAGAGAGCATCTGAATCCTATTAGTTAGATAAAAAGTTTGTAAGCACAGCTCTCGTCCCTGTGAAGGTTGCAGGGTTGACAGAAGGGTCACTATACTTTATTTTTCTGGATGTATTCTTTGTTCAGTCATGGGTTGTGTTTTTATTGCTTTTAAAGCAGTCCAATAAAAAGTAATCAAATGAAAAGGTCATATTTTTGATATTCTAATGTGTGCAAAAGCACCATATTTACTCTTTTGAGAATAGTGTCCTTGTGTAGACTGAAAGCTTCCTGTTTGTGTAATCTGGAGATATTGTTCTGTGAAAATTGGAAAAAATATAATCAGGCGTATTCAATCAAATATAGTGAGGACGCTTCACATTATAATCGCCTGGTTTATTTTAAAAAGCCCTTCAATTAGTGCAGCCTTCTTACTGAAAAGTTAGTTTTTATGCACTCAAAACTTTCTGTTACCTTCATCCCTTTCATGTCTTTTCTGCAGGAAGTATCCTCTAGTTAGCTAGAGCATCATGCAGCAATGACTGATGGGTGTTTTGTTCTTCTGTGTCAGGGTTCTCCTGGAGAGAGAGGTGCTGCTGGCCCTGGAGGTCCCATCGGCCTGACAGGACGCAACGGCCCCCAAGGACCACCGGGCCCTGCTGGAGAAAAAGGAGGACCTGTGAGTACTTCTGTCTCACCTCACTCCATCAAACCTTTCACTGTTAACCCCCTGATACACTGAACTGATGGCTGAAACTGTTTAATTTGATTTGTTTAGGGAGAGAAAGGCCCCTTGGGTCCCGCTGGCCGTGATGGCATTCAGGGTCCTGTTGGTCTTCCTGGTCCTGCCGGCCCTCAGGGGCCCCCCGGAGAGGACGGTGACAAGGTGCAGTGAAGCTGACACACACTGGAATGCTAATAATCCTTGCCTTTAATATCAAACCCAGGAGGATGAGTTATATTTGAAACAGACCACATTCAAGTTTGAATTCAACGTCAGTAACCAGCAGCTTCTCCCTAATGATGATGAAACAGCTTTCTCTAACACAAAGAAATACATCAAAGAATACAACTGTCAGTAGCTTCAAAATGTGTCTAGAAATGAGGGATTGTTATATAAGAAATGTGTGGCAGGTCTTCCTTTCATTTTCTCCTGGGCATTTCACATAGGCTGCTGCACTGCTGTGGCAATATACATTCATTTTATGTCATTCATACATATGCATATACAGGAATGCGCACATAAAGAAACATTGTTTTTATTCACTCTGTTTGAGTCAAGACTACAATGACAGGATATAACCTGTATAAATAAGGGGGGGGGAAATAACATAGCAAAATAGTATCAGGTTGTTGCATCCAGGAAACCAAATAAGCACACTTTGTATGCATTAAAACATTTCTGAACACAATTAAACATGAACTGTTTACCCTGAGGCCAGCTAATTCCACATATAATTGAACCACATATCTGGAGCTTTGCATTTGTAACCATCGTGCCCCAGTCACGTCTTCTATCACACCTTTTTGTCAATCATAGTGCCAATGGGGTTAGACAGGAAGCCAATCAATTAATTGCAAACACTCGCTCAAGGTCTTTGTGGGCATATCAAATTAGAATCTCTTCAGGAATATTCACTACTCACTCGTAGTAGAAGTGACACTTTAAGATATTGGACTAAACATTAGAGACGAGGCCTTTCAAGATGGATGAGCGAGGTGTGAGCTCTGCTGTTTGTGTTTCACCACAGGGAGAAGTTGGTGGACCCGGACAGAAGGGAAGCAAAGGAGACCACGGTGAACTGGTGAGTCTTATTTTGAACTTATTTCGTATGATTCTGAAAAACTAAAAGAACACAGGTTACTTTCTATGCAATGACTCATCTCAGGTTATCTTTCCCTAAACAGTCTGCAGCATATCAAATATGAACTGAAGTGCTGCTATGTTTCCTAATGGCTACTGAGATTTCCAAAACAAAATTCCAGTGTGTTCTGTCCTCTAACATTTGTGTTTTTGAACTGCCTTTGGTTTAAGTCATCACAAGCATCAGTTCAGATCTATTAAATATGAATATGCATGTTCCTCCAGGTTGACCATCTCTAAGAGCATAAATATATATAGTATGCAATTGTCTTCATTAACTTCCATTGTTATCTGGTGCAGTTAGCACAGCAGATGTATGTTGTGATATATTCAGACTGCAATGAAAGCAGAATTTCATTGTTAGAAATGTTTAGTTTAAATGTGATTTTTTTTGTTTGGTACAATATCAATGTTGTATCTTTATTGCTCATTGTATAAAGTGTAATTGCAACCACCAGATGGGGATCCCAATAAGCGATATCTCATGTTTTGTTTGTGATTATAGGGTCCACCAGGCTCAGCCGGTCTTCAGGGTGTGCTCGGAGCTCCTGGTCCAGCTGTAAGTACTGCTTTATTTGGGCCCATCTAATGTCACTCTTTCCCCATTAAATATTATTAAACACTCTTTGAATAAAAAGGACAAAATAAAATGTAGTCATACTGTAGTCTAACCCGGTTCCATTGATGGCTAATGGTGTGATAATCAGTGAAATGAGAGGTGTTTAGATACTTTGGAAAACTTAATGACACATAGTTGGAGACCCCTGTTACAACAAGCTGATTTAAAAAAGAAATAAAGAGCAATGTGCTATTCCTCAGAGGAGCAGGAATGATGTACGGCCCCAGACAGGTCAGGGCCACATTACGAAATCACTATAGCTTGTTACTGTCGCCTCTGCAGTCCAAAAACCTTTGGCTGCAGTTTCATTTATTAAAGAACTACCCTTATTTTATTATTGTGATGTCACACAAATTGCGTTTTCATTATGACTTGTACCCCTTAAGTAGCTATGTCATCACAGTAACACCTTTTTCCTACATCTTTTAAAAAACGTGAATTGCAATGTGATACAGTCTCACAATTCACAATGGAGCACCAACCCAACTATCATTTTCATTTTCTACCTCCATATGGCACCTGTTTTGTCAAAAAATACCGCCTTGCAGAACATCTTCCACTGATCTTTCCCGTTAACACAACAGTAAAAGTCCAGTTTCTACAATAGCTGATGGCCGGAGGGCAACTGATAGCTCATTGCTGTAGATTATCAGGCCTTAACAACCACTCTATAAAAAATGTAGCATCTTTTGGGCTCTGTGGGGCTACAATAGACCTGGAGAGACGGATCGCCGTGGGCAGGAAGTGCACCCAAGCTGAATAACAAATGATTTAACAGTTGTTTATCCTGGTGAGTCAGCCTGCTCATGTGTTTTCATGCTTTCATAACTGAATCCTGACTCGTGCTGTGTAGGTTCACCAGATCTGCCCTCTTTGCAAGTCATAATGCTGTTAATAATCACGACTAAACTATCACACCTACCTCTCAATCCCGGGAAACGTTGGTGCTTGTACAGTAGGGACAATGTGAGATTTACAACAGCTCCTTAACTGGTATTGTCTCTAAGATACAACTAAGGTCAAGCAGTTGGAATGAAACACTATTGATCTTGAGCTGGATGTAGTAAACATCCTTTTCTACAAACCAATTGTGTGATTTGCAGTGTCCAATATAAAAAGCGAAAATCTTTAATAAGAACAATTTCTGAAATGTCACGTTTTTGCTGACATATGTAACCTGATGCAAGCCCTAAAATAGCCACTTAGATTAGCAGGGTTCTTACGGTCATTAAAAACATGGAAAGGTCATGGAAATTCAAAATGCTAACTCCAGGCCCTGGAAAAGTTATGGAAAACAATATTTTCCCCAAAGTTTTGGAAAAGTCATGGAAATGTAACCAAAGTTGCATCAAATATAATTTATATTTTATCTAATCGACGAAATATTAATACTATAATGATAATAAATACTGTATAGTAATGAAATGTAAAATGGCGTTTAACTGACGAGGTATTTTGCTGGTGAGAGATTTTAGTGGCTTTAGCGTGTGGAAGCTAGTAAGCTTACTATTTGATCGGTTTTAGATCAGCACAACATGTTTCATATGCAGACCTTATTTTCCTGTTCCATGTTAAAATAAACCATTTTCAGTGGTACCGCTGAGAGAGTCATCTTTTTAGTCATGGAAAATTAGGTAAAGGTCATGGAGAAGTCATGGAAAGGTCATTGAAAATCATTGGTGAAAAAGTGTATGAACCCTGGATTAGTTTCAGGGACAATCTAACCATATCAGTTAGATGAGTCATTCATTACACCTGCCTCAGCATGTGTGTGATGCCTGCAGACAGAAGCACTTCTTATACCCAAAGGTATGTCATTCATATACACCCACGGTACATCCAGTTTCAGATAGTCCTGAAAAATGTATCATTTACAGATTTAGAACAAGTTGTTATAAAATCACTTATGATGATTAAAGCCCCCTAAGAAAGCATTTTTTATAATTAGAACTTCATTGTGGGTTGAATGCACAGATGTGTGCACTTCCTACACTCTTTTAGCTAGAGTTAAGAACACAGTGAGACAGGTTTTTAGGATATAATTAGTTATTAGATTATACTTTAACTGCACTGTTGTATAAGAATTATGCTTTGTGTTTTAGTCGTGATAATAACTTTTGCAGGCTTTCTTCCATGCTTTGGATCAAATTGCATCAATCAAAGAGCTCCAACACAAATAGTGGCAAGAGTTTTTAATACATCTTTAGAATAAATTGCATATAATGCATCATTTAGGTCCAAACACTCTGCTTATATCAGAGTCTGATCTCCCAGATGTGTGACTGTTTTCGGGGTAATAGCCTCTCTAAACTTCAGTCCAGCTTGTTTTAAACTTTTCAGTTTAGAGTTGCACTGCCATTACCTGTAATCACCTAACATTTCCTCCTAAGCTGCTCTGCATTCAGAACCAGAGCCTGAGGCTGCCTACATGTTCCAGGGCTCAGCGTGAGCTCTTTCAAGTGCTGACATGCATTTGAACTGAAAACTCCCAGTTTGTCAGCACTTTGCTCTCTCCCTGTAGTCTCCCTTTTTCTATCCTCTGTAGTCCTGTGCATCTCTGGCTTCACAGATGAAGTCAGCAACTTTCAGATACAAGATTTACCATTACCCTTTGGCAATAATGCACTGTTCCCTGATGAGGAGCCTTGGTTATCTGGCTGCTGTTAACCAAAGGTAGCACAGCTGATATACGGCTGGAGCTGCCCCCCTGTCCCTGTCCCTGTCCCTGCCTGTTTTTTAAAACATTTGGAGGTTGCCTCAAACTCTAAATGGCCTGTGAGTGCAAATGTGTGGTAAATGCATTAGCCCTGAGACAGACTGTTGACCTCTCCAGGGTGCATGCTGGGAAAAACACCAGCCCCCTTGTGACCTAGAGCAAGAATATGTGGGTGTAGAGAATTGATGGAGAGATGGAATTGCCATACAATGACCTTGAGAAAAGGCATTAAGGTAAACTGTCTGTCCTAATCTGTGTTTGTATACTGGCCTCGACCCACCCTCTGCCATGTGTGCTCGGATATACTCCACAACCTTGGGAAGGATTAAGAGGGCAAATAAATCCCATAAGAGAAATTACACATAGATACCAGTGTTTGTGGACTTGCAGTTGCTGAATGAAGATGTTAATGATCGTTGACACCCCCCCCCCACACACACACACAGGGCAGCGATGGTGAGTCTGGACCCAGGGGACAGCAGGGTATGTTCGGCCAGAAAGGAGACGAAGGATCCAGAGGATTCCCCGGTCTTCCAGGACCCGTCGGACTGCAGGTAAGACTTTTATATCAATACAAATACATGTTGATTCCCTTTCTCTCATTCTCTGGACACATGACAACCAGACCACTCAGCCCTGAAGGTTTGCACAACTCTTTCCCTCTCAGATAGAGCAGAACAAGCCCCTTTGAACCGACCTTCCTTCACATCATTTACATACATCAAAAGAGCATAATGTATGAATGCACCCCAGGCTCTTAATAACACTTTGTATAGCTCCTAGGCAAATGATGTGTTTTCTTCCTACAGGACCTTCCCCTAGTATAGACAGTGATCAGAATCCATCACCACTGCTAACATTTGGCATTTTGCCGCGCCCCTTAATGTTGGAAGGGAGGCTGTTGGTTTTTCACTACATCATTATCATACATTAAAATGCCTTCTTGCAGTGCTCCCACTCCCATATAGAGCCCAGCAGTAGCTTGTATTCAATCAAATGTTTTAATCAATGTATAGTAGAAATAATCACATTTCTTCATAATGGACAAATTACAATACATTGTTTATTTCATAGAGGATTCAGAGAAAGGGGCATTCGATCCCCTGACCTCACCACCTTCAAAAAACTCACAAAAACTCACCTCTTCAATTATTTGACTTTAACTATATATATTTATTTGTTCTTTTCTTTTCACTATATCTGTAAAGCATCTTTGAGCACCTGTAAAAGCGCTAACAAAATAAATCTATTATTATTATTATTATTATTATTAAATCTAAAGCAGACTGGACACTCTTTACACAAGGATGGAGATTTGCTTTGTCCGGTATTTTCAACTTGTAAATAACAAGCAGCAAACCGTGCAAACAAACATGGATTATGCATATTGAGTGCCGTGCAGGAGAGTGACAAGGATGTTATCAATTAATTACACAGTTTTATTTTCCACTTCAACACACATTGATCTGTTGCTATGTATCTTCTTTTTAATGGTTGTTCATTGATTTGCAGAACGTTTTTAGCATCCATTTTGGTTTTAAAATTATACTACTGGAATTACTTTTGAGAAAATAAATAATACATTCTCGCTCTTGAAAAGTGCATTAAACAGAAGTCAATACCTATAAATTGCATATTTCCTCAATTCAACACACTCAGGGACGATAAACCCTTAGTAACGTCCATGAAGTTATCAATCTATTCTTCTTGTGCGACTCTTAAAAGACGGTATTAAATGCCAGAAATGAGTGGAAAATGTCACTTTTTGTCATTTAACAAAAGTCACATACTCGAAACAAACTGAACAGTATCGTCTGTGTTTGATTTATATTCCCATAAGAATGTAATAATAATAATAATAATAATACATTACATTTATAAAGCACTTTTCCTGGTGCTCAAAGCGCTTACTTAATACTGAGATTAGGACTAAGCTTGATGTGACTCTGCTGTATTCATCTAAGTGTTTCCCTCCAAACTGCAACGGAGTGAAACGAGCGAAATGGCAAAGTGTCGGCTCATTTCAAGCCAATGAGCTGAAGTTTAAATCTTGCCTTGTTGGCAATGAATAAAGCAACAGCGCATTTTAGAAAATCTTAAAGTCAATTATCCAAGGACTCACTGATGATGAAATTAGAGCGAAGCCCTGCTGGTCAATAGGGCCAGATAATGCTGTTATTAACTGCAATGGGCTTTTAATTGGGCATAATGCACTCCGTCTCCACTCTTTTAATTATGTTTAGCCAAGCTGCCCTTCGATAGATGGCAGCAGTCATTGCAAGCTCAGCTCTCCAATTCAATTATCTGAAGCATTAAAGATTTTTGACTATGGGGAATGATTGGCTTCAGACTGTGTTTGCCGTCCTCGCTGAGCACATGAATTCTTCAGATAGAAAAAGTTAAGATGAAAAGTAGATTGAATTACACCAAATTGTCTTTGTGTTATTCAAGATTAAGAAATGCCAAATCATAAGTAAACACTGATTGCACTGATACGAATAGTTGTTTGTATATTTAAGTGTGTCTGCATGTTAATTTTACCCACAATGCACGTCTTATTTCCCGCCTGCTAATCCTTTAGTACATGTTATTCACAAATAAGCCTAACAAGTCGGACATTGATCAAGAGCCCGTCACATCTAAGCATTATTATGCATGAAATCATTTGATACTTTATTTACTTCTCCATTCTTACTACCCTCATGCTTTATTACTGTGTCTAAAGTCCCACTCAGAGTCTGTTATAAATGAGCTTCTCTGCCATTCAGAGGTACATTAAATCAACAGAATGAGGTGAAACTACACATATGTGATCTCAATGATGGATATCTACGTCACTTTGGTTTCACAGTAACTTATCATTACCGCCGCCTTCCACCCACCTATTGATTATGCATGCTCCATCATCGGACCCCAACTAACACAAGAAATAATAACTGCAATTATGCACACAGACAATACGCTACAATAGCAAGATTAATTTTGCCGCACCTTCCCAAGTTGTATTCAAACAGTTTTTAGTCAAACTTGATTGAATCCCAAAACTATATAACACGCACCGCCTGCACCGTCCTCTTTGTTTCCACTTTCCTGTGGACAGAGATGGATGGAGCTCCCTCCTCTGTAATTTACACAGGCTGATTATACCCAAGCCTCCCATACCCTTTAATTACAAAAGGTGTCCTTTTTGACTAATTGTGTGTGTACACTCAGGGGCTCTGCTTGTAATAATACATTCTCCATCACGCAGCATCCCAAAGTTCACTGTTTAATACACATCACTGGTGCCTGGTAATGAGCAGCAACACAGTATCTCTGCCCAGGATGTCCTAATGTGCAGTTTTGTCTCAGGTGCTGCGTCCTATGACCATTCCTTTTGTTCTAAAGGTTATTTGTCTTCTTTCAGGGTTTGCCCGGCCCTCCTGGTGAGAAGGGAGAGAACGGAGACGTTGGATCAATGGTGAGTTTTTGGACTAAGGCCGATTTTGAAAAGTCTTTGGAAGATTTATTGACACTCACATTTTTGCTAGTGATGCACTGTTCCCATCCAGTATCAGACTAGAAGACATTTTTCGACTACAATAAGTACTCTCAGGGTCGATCGTTCAATTCAACAAGCATTATGTTCAGATTTGGTTGAGGGGATGCATGTTTCCCAAATGTTCAATGATTTCTATTTGTGTTTAGCTATGCTTACTATCACGGGGAGCCTTACAGTAAGTACTTCCCTCTATAAACTTGGCTGTACCTATTGTTTTTTATGTTTGTATAGAAGCATATAAACTCAACTAATGCACTTGGTCAACGAAGTCCCTCAGCTTCCGGTTCACATTTTTTTTAAAACTCAAAACATTACAGCATGAAGTGATTCTATTAAATGTATTTTGACCAAGCATACATTTACTTTGCCTTTTGCAACATCATGGTGCTCTTTCTATACTGAACCTCACTTTCTTTTCTGACAGGGTCCACATGGTCCTCCTGGCCCCAGAGGTCCTCAGGGTTCCAGCGGAGCCGATGTGAGTTTGATTGTTGTTTTGGTTTAGATCATTCTAATAATTTAATAAAAGCACAAACTTTTCATTCAATATTTCTACTTTCTTTGATTTTCCCTAACTGTCCCTATTGTGATTTATCTACAGGGTGCTCAAGGTCCTCCCGGTGGTATCGGTTCAATGGGAGGCGTTGGTGAGAAGGTAAGCATCATATCATAAAGAGAGAGAAATTCTGAAGTTCTTTTCAGCTTCTAAAAATACATTATTTTATTTCCTTTGGTATGTTTAAATCCAAATAAATACTTTCTCTGGAATGTTTCTGTTTTGCTGCTGCAGTTTTAGTGCTGCATTGCATGAAAAATGTGTTTGACATGAGAGTAGAAGATACAAACCAGAAGTCTGTCTGCTGATAACACTATCTGGTTTGTTTACTGCAAATGTGATAATGTACATTTTCACTGTGATCCAACAGGGAGAAAACGGTGAATCTGGCAACCCAGGATCAGCTGGAGAGCCTGGTCTCGGAGTAAGTACAATCTCATTTCAGATTGCACTTTCTATTTTTTAAAACAAGATAACTGATCATTTTGTGATTTAAAAAGCACGTATGCATGACAAGAAACACAACACCCAATCCAGTAGTGTGACACTGTATGCAATATTCAGGGACAATGAAGAAAAACATAACTGGAGGGCAGCTTATGTTTATTCATTTACACTTGTGATATACAGTAATCGATTTAGGAGTATTTTACCTCCATACAGTATAACTGCAGTCTGCTGTGTAGCAATGATAGCAACCTCATCATAAAATTACTTAAGCCATAGATTTGGAGACCATTGGAGGTTTGTCTTTTATTCTAACCTCCTGACTGTTATAAGATGCAATGTCAGAATATAAAAAATATATATTGTTTTGTTTAATTTCTCTAAAATGAATGTTACATGACATAAATGTTGTATTTGTTATTAAATACTTTTTCTAAAGAGAAACCAAATGATTTTGACAAATTGCTTTTAGATGACTTATTAAACATTGCATTAACATTAAGGCAGCATACTGTGTTTGCCTGCAAGAGTGCCTCGACCGTTTAGTGAAATCATGATTCATTATTGACAATTCAGAGCATTGCCAATAATTAAGAAGTCTTTGTATAGACCCTGGTGGACTCACCTTAGTCATAGGCGTGGGCCAGTCCCCTTCCTTCAGTCCATCAGGTTGTATTTACGTATCTGTGGCTATGGATCTGTTTACAGTGACAGATAGAGCCAGTGTTGCACGTCACATCGAGGTCGAATTCAAAGGTGCCATGGTGACATCGATTAGAGAGGCACTCTGCACTAATGGGCCAACTAACGATTCTGAGCTTGTTATATCGCTCCAACTCCTGCTCTTACTCAGAGCCAACACTTTAAGACACTGTTGATGCTATTACTAGAGCAAAACGTAATCATTTAGAGGATCAGAACAAATGTTTTAATACAAAATCTGAATAATATAATCTAGAAAAGCCTCAAAGCCTCATTTTGTTTTCTTTCACCAGCTTTTTAGAGCCATTTCGGTGCTTGTTTTGTTGCCAGTTGGAGTGACAGATTTGTAAACACACACACTTTGTGCCTTACTGTATGTAGCATGCTATTGTCAAAGAAGCGTTGATGGCCGTTATGTTTGTGGTCTTCATGGCCTCTGTTTTGTTTTCCCCTCAGGGTATCCGTGGAGAGACTGGAGAGAAGGGAGAATCCGGCCCCCCCGGAGCTGCTGGACCAGCCGGTGCCCGCGGGCCCCCTGGAGACGACGGCCCCAAGGGCAACCCCGTATGTCACCTCCACCGTCACACACACACACACACACACACACACACACACACACACACACACACACACACACACACACACACACACACACACACACACACACACACACACACACACACAGCGCCATTGAAGAGTTATTAAAGCTGTCAGCTGCAGAATCACTGTGTCATATGTCTCAGTGGAGCTGTCTGCTGTCAGAGATGTTGTCGACGCGTTGTCAAATATCCGCCTTCTCAGTGTCTCTGTCTGTCTGCAGGGTCCTGTCGGATTCCCCGGAGACCCCGGTCCCCCTGGAGAGGCCGGTGCTGCTGTAAGTGCTACATTTATCACTCAATCACTCATTTTTAGGATCGCATACAATGTTTTGACTCCTAATAGGATCCTTATATTACCCATACCTCCCTCTTTCATTCTTGATTCTTCAATTTTGTGTAAAAGGACTTGGTTATTGTATGTGCATTTCTTTAATGGGCCAATAATATAGACCCTTCTGTGATTAGTCTTACAGTGCAGTACAAGAGCTGACTAATGTTGTCATTTTTGTTTTAGGGTCTTGACGGTTTAGCTGGTGACAAAGGAGACGACGGAGAGGCCGGACAACCAGTAAGTATTGCGTGAGCGTAATTTGTTAAAACATGCAAAGTGAACCACTTAAAAATACACATTCAGCCACTCACACGCAATTTCATGAACAGAATAATGTGTTAAAACACAGCAGTAACCCAAGAAGGCAAAGTAGCTTTGAAGTAGCAGCGTGGTAAATATGTGATCATTTAAAATCAATGTAATCATAGACTATCTTTAACATTCAACATTTTAAATACCTGTACAATAACATAAATGATGTCATTGACTGTCTTGCATTATGACAAATATTGCAGTTTCTGTACATTTAAGTTCTGTTAAATACAAAGTCAACTGTAGCACCAACATAAAGAAAGGGGTGTGAAAAGGACCAAAAAGTAATGTCTCATTAAGTAACTAAACCCTTCAGTTTTTCTGAAGCTAAGTGTTTTTATCTTTTCATTTTAGGGCCCTGCAGGTCCATCTGGTGAGGCTGGAGTACCGGGACCTCCGGGTAAAAGGGTGAGTACATTTCCAAAATTATGCACAACATCATACCTCTGCTAAGCACTCGAGATGTTCCCTATTTTTAGATTCACAATGCTCCTAAAGGCTTAACAAATATTACACACTGTCACACTAAGACACACATTTATGATAGCATTTTCTGTTTGGATACAATGTAATGTTGCCCATTAGTTAAACTGAGAGTCTTGAGTAGCCAATAGTTAACAGGCAGAGAGCATACTGCAGGAATATACTGACATATTATGGGTTTGAAAGCTGCTGCTGCTTCTAATGTCTGGAAATGAACGTGTCACTTTAATGTCTGGCACTCGAAGCCCTCTCTGACACATCCAGCCTGGGTCTGACATTATTTCATTTCTCTGGCGTGGCAATTTTACGATGCATTCCATTTACTATTATAATGTTTTACTGTGAGCAATAAAGCAGGCTATTAATGCACTGTATAAAAGTCTGGCACAATAAGGACAAATAAAACTGAAACATTCATTTATAAAGTGAAGTCATTTTGTTTTGTGTATCTAAGCAGAGGTGATGTTTAGTAGAGTCTGCATTAGTATCAACCAGCTGCCATTTTTTATTATAATGCAGCCTTTGCATAAATATAAATAGGTACCATAAACACTGTTGAGATCATGCATTAGCAGTGATAGAAAATAAGTATATTATCTTAAGTGCTGTAGATATTTAAAGAGTTTATTTGAACTACTTTTCATGCATTTGACAGCTACTGTATATGTACTAGTTATTGTCAGTATGTAAACACATTGATTGCTAAATAGCTAAGCAGTGGTTCCTAACCATTTTGGATTGTGACCTCTGACACAAAGCAATGTCAATCATTGCCAACAGTTCGGAAGATTTTCCGCATAGATAGACATTAAGATGGTCTCACTGGAATTACAGTTTGAGGTCAAAAGTAGTAAAATCATTCACATTTTTAGTGAATCCGAGAGTCCGAGACCTTATGTTTTTTTTGGCTGTCCTACCCAGTTAACAGTCTCATAACCCACTGGACTGAAAGGCCTAACTGTACACAAAATAGATTAACTAGTTTAGCGTTGAACAACTACAACAGTTAGTATTGCAATCTCATGATATAACAACACATTAGTCACATGGGGCCTTTTGCTTGAGAAAAACTACTTATACTTAGTACATGATTCCCATGGACATTAAATGGTGATTTGTTTACATTTCTATATTGATGCTTTTACTTAAAGGGTAACTTTAGTGTCTTTAAACTTGGACTGTGTTTACCAATGTTTTTGTTCGCAATTGACTAATGGAGACAACACTTGGTCGAGGATTGAACAAAATCGCTGCACAAGAGCTGCATTGTAATCGCTCGGGGCAATTCTGCAGCTTCAATACACGTCCACTCAAAGTGTTGTTTCTGCCACTGGCTCAGAGTGTTGTATAAGTCTGACAACAACATGGAAAAGGACCATTCAGAGTTACAAAACACTTCTCTTTACCTTAAGCTCAATATTTAAGTCTCGCTCGGAAAGTGTCCTTCTGAAATTGCGTCCAAAATGACAAAATCGGCTAAATGTTCAGTCATGACATGTTACTTTTATCCAAAGCAACTTACATACTCAATACTGTTGACAATCTCCACAGGAGCAATTTGGGGTGAAGTGTGTTGCCCAGGGACACAACAACATGCTTGCAGTGGGGTTTGAACCTGTGACCTCCTGATCCGAACACTAGCACACTAATCCACTGCGCCACACGCCCTCCCACACATGAACATCTTTTAGATAACACTGAGCTATGCTTTCTGTAGTCCAAAGTATCAAACTCCACTAACATTAGGACTCCTCTCTGCAACTTTCCAATAGCAAAGCGTATGTGAAAACATGAATGTATCTGTATGGTCCTTTCAATATGAACGTCACACACTCAACTCTAATAACTTAGCCATTAATACCACATTCATAATCTCACAACTCCCCAAATGTATGTTGTGACCCACAGGAGGGGGTCCACCAATGCAATAAATAACCTAATTGTACATAAGACGGATAAACTAGCCCTGAGGTAAACAACTACACCAGTAAAGGGTTACCTATACAATGAAACAGCAGTATGAACAATCAGAAACAAAGATAATGTGGTCCAGGTTTAAATATACACATGATGCCCTTTCAGTAGAGTACTTCTTCTTCTTGACTTATTTTTTCCAAATAACTATAAAATATTGCCTCTTGTGGCTGAAACACATTCATTTCTCAAGCTTGTCATATGCACACAGCTTGTGGTAATATGCTGTACAGTCCTGCACAGCAGAGGGTCATTGAGTAGATACAGTCCATGATCACATGTTACCAGTTAACGGCCAAAAATGTTATTTTCTTTATCAACACATTCCATTTTTTGTTTGTTTTTCCCACATATCTGTGGCTTAAATGAAAATGCAGGCGACAGGTTGATCACTCAGTTTAAAAACTTTAGTGTAGTGAGCACTTTTCATACATCTCATTTGTATTCCAAGGGACACTTTCCAAGTGACAGAGGCTACAGAACATATTAATGGACTTTGCGATATGATTTTTTATCTATCATTGGGGTAATTCGAGGTTAGTCTATTTCCCAATATCTCTTCGAAATTGACTCAGGATTGGTGCTCATTGATGCATGTGGTGTCTGCTTGACTACATTAGCACACATGCACGCACAAGGACACACACACACACACGTACACTCACTAATGCACACACACAGTTGCCAAGGCTCATAACCTACATTGAAGACCGGTGGCTTTTGTTTGGTGTGTTTGATTATGGTTCATAATGGCAAATGACAGCCCACTTAAAAGGTTTTGACCAGAGGCTGTTTGGTGAAAATGCTGATGTGCTTTTAACTCGGTATGTCTGGAATGTAGGGCATTTGCTCACCCTGCTGCTGCCTGGTCCTGCATTACCCTCTCTCTTTAAAACATATTCAAGGTCAGAGAGAATTAGCTTAACAAATAAGTATTTACATAAAATCACAGCTTGTCAGCAAAGTTGATGAATTTCCCTTTTTAAAGAGTACCGGTAGTTACCTTGATTTATGTAAAAGGGTTTAACATGAGAGAGTATTGTTATTAAGTTAGATTTTCAAATACAATGATATATTTATAGTATTGTTGTTCAAAATCCTAATTGTATGTTATTGTTATTCTTCTCAGGGACCTATTGGAAAAGCAGGTCAGGAGGGCAAACAAGGAGAAAAAGGATCCAAGGTAAGTTGCAAACCGTTTGACATTAGCTCGACCTTAACAAAATACTATTAACCTCTGAAGTTGTAGATCTTAATCATGACGGGACCAGGCTTGGATAATTATATAGAGGCATGCAAACGTTATTTTAAAGGGGTGCTTTTATGCTCATACCTATGTTCATATTTGTATTGTGTGCCTCTCCTGTGACATGTCTCCATGATTTAATGTTCAGAGAGTCTGTTATTTTTTAGGATTTTCAAATATTAATGAGCAAAAATTGATAAAACTAAACCGTATTTCAAGTTGCTCCAATCCTATTGTTCATGGTTTTGATTCAAATAATTAAAACCACCATCTTTCATGTGATCTATTTCAAATAAGAATATCGTATAGTGTTACTCGATGTCTACACCTCTACAGATAACCTGTTAGTAACATGTGTTGTTGTTTTCTTGTAAAACCCTGCTCAGGTGCACTTCTGTGTTAACCTCCGTATAAATGTGTCTAACTGAAGAAGCAGCGGGGTTCCTTGAGGCTATCGGTGGATTTGATTGCTTTGTTTAAATCCATAACACGCGTGCTGTTTGCACAGTTGAAGAGCATCAAATAGGAAGACAAATCTTTATGCCTTACATGAATTGTTTGCTTCGAAAAGTCCTCCCTCCTTCACACACACACACACACACACACACACACACACACACACACACACACACACACACACACACACACACACACACACACACACACACACACACACACAGTGTCCACACCGAGGTAAAGGATTAGAGTTGATTTGATGGAGACAAGACAAAGCCTGCATTGCCATCTTAAGATGTCAAATCCAGGCCTAATTGGTTGTCAGAACAATTTAATCCCCCCCTCGTATTATCCCGGTCTATATGCCATCTCTGGAACTTCAATGCATACAAACTGTCTGCTTCTGCTCGGAGACAACAGACGAGATCTGGTGAAATTTGATCTGTTTGGATGTTGCAAATCCTCGAATCTGTTCGATTTTTGACGATGTTTTCTTTCCATCAATTTGACTTCAGGAAGGGGGATTGCTTTAATTATAAAGTTGGATAAAGGTCTTGTTCTCAGAGTTAAAAGACATTCTTGACCATACATATTGCAAAGTAACATGTTTTAAGTTCTGCTATTGTGTGAATCTCCTGCACATTGTTCTTCGATTGGAAATGCATTCAATATATTGGTCAGGACTTGAGGGCATAATGGGGTTTGCTGAGAAACACAGAATGTAAAAGTACAACTGTGTTTGTTTACAAAGAAACTCTATAGATATAAGTGTACACTGTACACGACGTGTATGAGCCTTGGGCATTGTAAAGGGAGTCATTGTAATTGTGTGCTGATGTTCTACAGGGAGAAGCTGGAGCCGAGGGGCCTGATGGGAAAACTGGACCTGTGGGACCTCAGGGGCCCGCTGGGAAGTCCGGTCCTGAGGGACTCCGTGGAATTCCCGGCCCTGTTGTGAGTACATTTAGTTCATTATCCATCATTTATTTTCAAAGGTTTCAAATGGTGAATTAAATCATGTTAATTGAGTAAACAATGTTTGTGAATGAATGTTATTTGAACTACTACGACTTTTTGATCATGTATCGCTTCTCAAAGTACAGTTTACTGTCTTCATATATTCAGTATTTTGATTATTCTCATGTTATTAACCAGATATTGTAAATATGTCTTCTTCATTTTCAGGGTGAGCAAGGGTTACCTGGTGCTTCTGGTCAAGACGGCCCCCCTGGACCTATTGTAAGACATGTTCTCCCTTTGTAATGTGTTAGTACATGTTAGTACACTATAAAACGTTTCAGTGTGATAACTTTACAGTTTAGTAGAGCTAGAACTATTTGTCGAAAATCAATTAGTTGACTGCCAGAAACACAAATTAGAAACTATTTTGATATTTGAATAATTGTCTGTCGAAAAATTGCAAAAATATTTACTGGTTTTGTTTTTCTTAAATATGAGAATCTGATGCTTTTCTTTTGTCTTTCATGAATGGCATTGTGTTTTTGGACTGTTAAGACAAAGCACAACAGCCATTGAAGCAGACACCCTGGGCTTTGGGAAATTATACAGTACATTTTTTCTCCATGACAGTGATGTATCGACAAAATGATTAATCGTGAAGCTAATCTTTAGTTGCTCCCCTATCGCTTACAGCAGTGGGTGCAGTACCTCTGCGGGAACAATGGAAAACAGTCAGGATGAAAGCAGAGATGTGTGATGGCTGTCACAGTCAAATAATGTGTATTCATTTCCCCTGATGCTTCACAAACTGATTCTTTCCCTCCACAGGGACCCCCTGGACTCTCTGGTATGAAAGGTGACTCTGGAGGGAAGGGAGGGAAGGTAGGATATTATTACGATGCTAATCTCAAATTGCTTTATTGTGTATTTCTCATATCTGCCTATCAGAAGCTCTCAAAGTAAGCAAACATCTGGGCCCCTATTCTCAGTGTGTCCGGGTAAAGATGGAGCAAGCTTCTGCTCGGTGCTTTCACACCCTGACTTGATTTGCAGAATACAAGTCCAATAATATCCTCGCTGTAGTGGTCGTTTGTTAAATGCCAGCATGCGGTAGTCGGACGCAGATAACCATAACTCTGCCAGCAGCAGGTGCACAGACAGACCCCCATTCTTTAACATGACGCCAGTATAAACACACTATTTATTTATAGACAGAAATAAGCCGGTACTAAGCCTGGACAGATATTGTACATAATCTTTTATTCTGGTTTCCCTTTGAAAAACTGCTTTCATTTTCAGCGGATGATGAATAAACAGAAATTAAACCTTAGTAGAACAAAAGCAACATCTAGTACAGATAATGTTTTTCTCCTATTTCAATGCTTTTGTCTGATGTTTTTTGCTCGTCTTTCTCCGCCTGCTTCAGGGTCATCCCGGTCTTATCGGTCTGATCGGACCTCCTGGTGAGTCCGGAGAGAAGGGAGACAGAGGACTGCCTGGATCTCAGGGTACCGGCGGAGGAAAGGGAGATTTTGTAAGTGTCAGGCAGAGCATACTCTATACAAATATACTCTGCATTGTCTGCATAAACATATTTTGAAAAGTGTTACTTTCTCAGACTTAGGTTGAATCCTCACAAGAGAAATATGTATTCTTACAGTCAGTGGATAAAGGGAATATTGCCTTTTGATTATTCTATACATATATTAAGACCTATTCATGTATTAAGGACTAGGTGCAATTGTTCATCGATAACTAGTGGAAATAGTATTTATTTTTTATTGAGTCAGATGTCCAAATGTACTAGTTCGAGATCATTTAATATATGTTATTTGTATGCATTCAGGCTTTTTTCTAATGTGATGCATAACAGAAGAACCCAGCTATTTGTATGTTATTTTGCATGCATTTGCCAAATGTTGGTACAAATCCATTTTCAAAAATACCTGATATGACTTCCTAAACTCTCAGCCCTAACTGCATTTAGGGGCAAACACATCCAACATTATATTGAAATGAGATGTATACTAACTGTGTTCTGCTTGATGTGATGTATTACAGGGTACTGTTGGTACCTCTGGTCCCCTCGGCCCTCCTGGTCCTCCTGGTATTTCTGTAAGTCTCATTTCTTAATACTTTATTTTAAAAAAATCCCTCTTCGTAATATCATGTTGTTCATCTCTTGTTCATTCCTCATCAACAGGGCCCTCAAGGACAGAAAGGTTCCAAGGGATCATTCGTGAGTTGTGTTTCCATTGTTGCCTTTTATTGCCCACTGTGTGATTTATAATGAGAACAGATCTCATTTTAATGATTTCCATATTTTGTTTTCAGGGTACATCCGGTCAGAAGGGAGACACTGGAGTGATCGGACAACCCGGACCCCCTGTAAGTCCCCTGTTTGTTGTTGTTTGGCAGTTCTACCCCAAGCTTTATTATTGTTAGAAATTAAACAATATACTGCTGTAAATGGACATGAACTGTAGCATTATGATTAAATACTAGAGCTGAAACAACTATTACAGCTCTAGTCTGGGAGTGGCTCCTTATTTTCATCTAAAGTAACAGACAGAGAATCAGCACTTTTGAAACAGAGGGCATTATGGGATGCTATCTGAGACCTATAATATATTGATGAAAAACAGTATAATAGGGGACCCTTTAAATAATATATATGTTAAATAATATATATGTTGACCCATCTCTATAGACCATGCTTTTGGATACATCCCTTGTTAAAAATCGTGCATGCTTAACCTACACATTCCTGTTGCAGGGTCCTCCCGGTGACTTCATCCAGCCGCTGCCCATCCAGGGGGCAGGCAGCAGGAAGACGAGGCGGCAGGCTGACGTTCAGGGAGACGCCGCGATGGCAGACTACGGCGTGGATGCCGGTATGGAGGGAATGGAGGATGTCTTCGGATCCCTCAACAACCTCAAACAGGACATCGAGCGCATGAAGTTCCCCATGGGCACCCAGGACAATCCTGCCAGGACCTGCAACGACCTGCAACTCAGCCAGCCCGACTACCCCGACGGTGAGAAAGAGTTTATATTAGCGTTAGCGATGAGACAGCATTCATTGGTAGTAGAATTTGGTCTACGGTTGCAGTAGTTAAAAACGTTAAACATTCAGTAAAGAAGAGCTGTATTTATTCTAGCCTCTACTTTAGGGACACTCAACTCACAGAGGCAGTTTAAATGGCTTCCCCAGGCACTTACTTTATGCACTCTGGAAGCTTAGTGCCATTTCAAGTACAAAGACATTTCCATTGTGAATCTGTTTAATTTAATTGTGAGGTAGATTAATAGCTTAGACTTAAATAGATATACTTTATTGAACCCAAATTTGAAAATGATTGTGTTACAGCTTCATAGCACACGAGTAACCCACGTTATAAAAATAAACGGTAAATGTTTAGAGTCGAATGATATACATCTATATACCATCTCTCAGTCTGTACACACACACTGAAAGATTGACATTAAAGTTGACTTTGACTATAGAATACACAACATCAAATATTCAGAAGGTTTGAAAGGTTACCTCGCTCTCATTTGAGTGTCACTGGTATAGTTTGTCACTTAAAGGTCATAGTATAGTATGCTATTTACACAAAAAGAAATCCTGTCATAAATCCATTTATTGGAAAGTGGTTGATGGTCATTCAAATGGTATGGTATAGTAGTATGGTATAGTGTCCTAAAATAGTCATAGTTTAGTATGACCTAAAACTAAAAGTATAAATACATTTTTAAAGTTAACTATAAAAGTATTTTTTAACAAAGTACATCTTCTAAATGATGAATCTCACCTTTCCCTTACGGGGAAAACTCGCAAAATCTGGCTAACAGGCTTGACTGCAGCTAAAAAGATTATAGTCCAACGTTGGAAACCTCCTCACGATATTTCAAGTTCTCACTGGCTTCAGAGTTTTTTGAACATTTCTTACCTTGAACTGTCCTCTGCGAGAATCAACGATGCAAAACCCGATACAATTTTAATGTGGACAGATCTGATATCTAACTTAAAGGAGCTCCTGACCAAATAAGAATGCTATCCCTGAGGGGATTGTTGCCCGGTGGTTGGTGGAGGGGGGGGTGGTGAGCTATGGAGTGGTGGTAGGTGGGTGGATGTAGGATAGAGGGATGGGATTGAATTAATCCAAAATGTTGTGCAACCTGAATTGTCTTCTGTGCTGTGTTGTAAATTGAAGATGTTGCAATAAAAAAAAAAGTAAATTATGCCATAAAAAAAGTCAGTGTTTGAACTAAAGGAGCCAGAGCATAGTCATAGTACAGTATGTAGAATAAAAACATTTTTAAAACCGTTGCCTCGGCCCCGTCTCATGACTGTGTTTGTCTCTCAGGTGAATACTGGATCGATCCCAACCAGGGCTGCACCGGAGACGCCATCCAAGTGTTCTGTAACTTCACAGCGGGCGGAGAAACCTGCATCTTCCCAGATAAGAAATCCGCAGGGGTGAGTAACGAGGAAAAAGGCTAAACCTGTTCAATACAGCATGAGACTCAATCAAATGCTGAGGAGATATTTGCTGACACACTGTATGCACACTTTGCAATTGGAAAAGTAACACATATAATCGTCATTGAATTCATTTGTTTCCTTTTTTGATTATAGGTTAGAATATCCAACTGGCCCAAGGAGTCTCCAGGGGCATGGTTCAGTGAATTTAAACGTGGAAAGATTGTGAGTAAAACCATGTGACTTTTTATTTTATATTATTTATTTTTAATGTTGCCGTTTAATTAGTTTGTCTTATTCAAGATTCAAGGCTTTTATTGTCCTTCTTACATAGCTACAGTGTAGTGCAACACAATCAAATCAAATAGAAATAGTGCAATTATAGTCTATATACTTATAAATATATATTTAAGCAATAGCTCACGACAGGCCGTTGTATATGGCCGTTATATCACAGTTAAGGGGCGTTAAATTCAACATGTATATTTTCTACTTTCTTGTTTATTTCTAGTCTTTGAATTTGTATTGTACAATGCCATGCCTTTTTATGCTGCTGCAACACAAACATTTCCCAAATTGGGATCAATAAAGTATCATCTTATCTTATACAAGTCTTATTTACGGTAACTCATTCCCTATAATCACTCTCTGCTACCCTGCCTTCCCTTCTCTTACCATTTCTTTTTCAAACTGTCCCTCTCTGTATTAACCCCGTTTCCTTTTCTCCATCTCTCTCTCCCTAGTTGAACTACGTTGACATGACAGAAAGCACCATCGCCACAGTTCAGATGACCTTCCTGAAGCTTCTGAGCTCCTCGGCTCGGCAGAACTTCACCTACATCTGCCATCAGTCGGTGGCCTGGTACGACGCCAAGGGGGACAGCTACGATAAGGCGCTGCGCTTCCTGGGCTCCAACGACGAGGAGCTGTCCTACGACAATAATCCCTTCATCAAGCCCCTGACGGACGGCTGCTCGGTAAACACTGCTTCATAACTTTCCCTTTGCAATTCAACTTTGTTCCAAATCCCATGGAATCCAACTAATCCTCACAAACACGGAGGAGAAGAATGGCACACGACAATGTTTAAACTGTCAGATACAGACCAGAATAATCGAGGGATTGGGCGAGTTTAGAATCTGAAATTGTTTCAACGGTTTGTAATGAATGTTGGTTAGGTTAGAAAGAGCTGAAATTAAGCTTTTAATTCATCGAAAACACTTTAGGATAATCGATAGGTGGTTGTGTTGCTTTTTCAGCTTCGTAAATATATTTTTTAAATGATATTAAATGTAATATCTTTCAGTTTTTGGCTCTTTGACAAGCTTTAGGAGTAATAGAGATTTTACTTCTTTTTTTTTTTTTTTTACATTTTATGTATCAAATGATCAATTAAATAATGAAAACAATCACATGAAAATAAATAATCATAAGTCTATGCTATATATTTTGTATAGAGCAGCAGTTAGGACTTTTTTCTTACAAAGGAAAGAGACACCTTCTTAAATGATTTCAAAAATGCCCATCACAAATGTCCAAAGCCAAGATGACATCTCCATTGTTTCATTAGTTTGACTAGCTGAAAACATCAAGATATTTGAATTACAATGATGTGAGAAAAGAAGCAAATCTCTGCATTCCTGAAGTTTTCTACCAACAATAAATCTTTGTCTGCTCTTTCAAGATAAGCCTTTATCCGTCAAATGCATCTCTTTACTGTACCTGTTCCACAAGGTTATATTTTGAAGGGACTCACACTGTTCTTTGTGCTTGCAGCTGAAGCAGGGCTACTCCAAGTCGGTGCTGGAGATCAACACTCCCCGCATCGACCAGTTGCCCATCATTGACGTCATGCTGAATGACTTTGGGGAATCCAACCAGAGGTTTGGCTTCGAGGTCGGCCCCGTCTGTTTCCTCGGCTAGACACACCCCTACTCCCCGCTGAAGGACAGGGTCAGAGGGTCCATACTAACACCCACATGCTGAGATCCCACCGCCTTAAACCTTCTCTCCCTACGAAGTCAAAAACCTGTGTTTTCTTTCGTTGCCGAGAAGATCCAACTGAAGCCCGGAGAAGAAGATTGCCCCACCCCCCCCCCCCCCAGGCCCCTGTCATTGAAGCGTTGACCCGGGGAAGCTACTCCTCGCCCTTGTAGGGCCAGAATCACATGACTTTAACTTACATGTAGGAATGGGAGTGACATCAGGAAAAGGACATTTGATGCCGTGGCGGACAGAGCAACAGAGAGAGGATCCACTCACCCCTCCCCCCTCGTCCTCTCCCGCCACACGCTCCCTCTCTGGGAGCTCTAGTGCTGCTCTGAATACAACCACAGGGGTGCTTTTGTGCAGAATCACAAAACACTCAAGGTGCTACAAAAAAGTGCTTTTTGATAAAACTGTAATTATTATTATTATTGTGTATAATATTGTTCCTTCCTGAATCCACTCAACTTGCATGTGCCCCAGCTCTTAGAGTTTAAATAAGTATTTGGTAAGCTATAGGAATAAATCCAATGAGTATATTTGATGTGTGTTAAAAACAAAATTGCTAAGAAATATGTCTTTTGAAAACATTCCAATTTGTAAGTACACAATAATCCTTTTGTAAATAATATGACTTTCAGTATTGTTATTAAATAAGAGCTGACTGGAACATAACACCTAACTCTAAAAGCATTTTGTCTTTTTCATGCCAGTTGGTATGCCCATTAGGATATTAAGCCATAATAAAATGAGATATTAATATAAATATTGTAAGAAAGGGCTTATTCTTCCACACGTTATTCCCTCAGATGTTATATTGTACCTCAGTTTCTTTTACAAAATGTGGACATATTGGGCTCCTCATCAACCATGTTTTTATCTTGTAACACAATCACAATCTTTGTCAAATGACTTCCAAAGAAAAGTAGTCCCAATTGTTGTGGGGTCTTTACCAAAATTGAGAAAAAAAAGCCCCCTTTATTTTGTTATTTGTAACAACGAACAAAATGTTTTCATGTGCCTTAAATTGTTCTTTCTAAAATATTAAAACTGGATTCTGAAAATGGTTGGGTTGAATGTCTGTATTGTTGGCTATTTGAGTGCAGATATGATAAGTGTCCTCTCTGTGATTCTGCGCTGCCTTCTACATATTACCTTCCTACGTCTCGATCGTTTAAGATTAGGAGGATTAGTGGCTCCCTGTGATTGATTCTGCTGAGCCAGGCGCTGTGATCTCTTTCTCTGACTCCGATTTGCCTTTGATCAAGATCTGTTTGCATCTCCGCCTCTTTAGCTTAGAGCTAACCTAGCATAGACTCCAGAGTTGCTTTCAAACCTGTGTAACTACAGTATGTTTACAACCTATGTACAAATGAAATAAATCTTTGGTGCTTTTCCAAATGCACACTGCAATTGTTTGCATTCACTTATAGCGTATAGCCAACACATTGTCTGTCAGTGTATTGGCACAAAATGCATGGTCACACAATGCATGCTGGGATTGTAAATACTATCACTCCCTTACTGCACCACTGGCTTTGTAGAAAATACAGTTAGACCAAAACTGGTCATTACAGGATATTAAAAAGAAATTGAATTGCATCCCCCTTGCCTAAAAAAAATATCCTTATTCACCCTAATTATCCATAATTGTTTATATTGTGTTAGGTGCTTGGAGGGACGACAGTCCAAAACACATACAGTAGAGGTGTTGTGATATCTCGATTGCTATTCTTCACTTGCTTATAGCTTTCAAACAACATAACTTCATAACATGTTATAACATGTTCAACAGCAGAAACATTTGACAGTGCTGCTCAAGAGTCTACAGCAAATGCCAATTAAAGGTTAAATATATATGTTATTATAGTAACGGATATGGGATAGATTTTACAAAATATACGTGACTCCAAAAACAGTAACACAAATCAGCCTATGCTATAGAAAAGTATGAATGGAATTGATCTACTTCAGGTTTTTGCCTGACTTAACCCTAAGTAGTAAACTGTTCAAAATGAGACAGAATAACATCTTTCAATGCTGACTTGACGACAGCTATGACGACACAAACAAAAAGGTTTGTTCTCAAGCTCAAACATTTCCATGTTTATGACATTCTCTTTCTGGCCATTAAATATTCATGTCCCCTTGGCGAAGGTCAGGAAAGATCTTGAAAGCAGACTAGCAGTCATTTTCCAAGAGAGTGAGTTGGAAGCAGAGTCAGAGTAACTTATAGAAGTTGACTGTTTGCAAACCATCGAATTATCTTCAAAGAAACAATTTAATTTTCGAAGATCTGCTGGTATTTACTCAACAAGAATACTTCACATGGCTCTATCTTTGATTCAATAGACTTTGGTTAAATCTCACTCAGCATTACAAAAGCTCAGTGCTCACAATGTTGGTATTGAAAACACACAATATAACATAAGTAAACCTCTCACTGCCTCCGTTTTTAATACGTGTTGGCTTTCTGAAACGTGTTGGAATCATTGCATCATGAACAAAAGCTCTGTGTGAACTTCATAACCCTGAAGGCTGTCATGTTACGGTCAGTGGAAGCACATGAATGATGAATGAGCTGTAATTAATACAGAGATTAACACTGTTTTTGATCTTTGCAGGCACAACATATTATGCTGTTTGGAAAAATGTGCCTCAGAATCAAGACCGGGAGAGGATATTAAAGCTGAAGTGAAATGAGAGGATGTTTGCTTGGGTAAATGTCTGCTTCCTCACTCCATCCAATCTAGCATCATGCTTTAACCTTAACCCGCTACTCATTGCTGTCTGTTTGAACGCCCACTTTGGTCAACATGGATCAATTATTCTGTCAAAACTCCACTGCTGCTGTGGGCTGCAGTCAAATAGAGAAAGAGAAGTGGAACCGTTAAATCTTTCCCTATTTTTAGACATTTCTCCACCAATTTAATCTTCTCCAGGGTCATGATGAGCTGGATCCTATCACAGCATGAATTAAGTCAGAGGAGAAGGAAAGTAGCCTGGAAAGTTTCCACTGTGTCAGTGGGCTAACCCAGAGAGACAGTAGAACACATTCAAAGCAACATTTCACACTCTCTGGTGCATCTAACTTAATCGAAAAGGCAAACATAAGAAGCCCACACAATAAAACCAACAAACAAAAGAATGAGTCACCTCACTGTTCTCATATTATTGTGTAGCTTAAAGCGTTTTAATTTCCCCGATTTGTTATTTTTTGATAAAGCCCTTCCTGTACTATCTTGATCTCTCTAATTGTCCTTATCTTTAGGTGAATTAGCTGCGCTGCAAGTGCCTCTTAATAACCTGTTAAGCCATTTTATTTTGGCATTTCAACACAATTATTTCCATGAATTCACTCTGGGATGGTTTCAAAATAAACATAATTAGCTAATCAATAGCTATGTTTGGTTGGAGAAGTTGTTGTGATAAGGCATGTTGTATTTCCACAGTGGCGATTGTGGTGGCAATTCCACACTTAATCACCTCATTGTGTTACATGCCGAGTATATGAGTGGACTTATACATCAGTATGGCAAAACGTACGGTGCAAGGACAGGTTTGAGTGCAAATGTTATAAGATGGCCAATTGATACAACTATTTTTACATAGACAAAGATTTCATAGGTACTGTAGTTTTAGTCCATTTCATAAATAAACACAAATGTGATTTAAAATGTTACAGAAAACAGAGAATATAGAAAATAATATATTGTATGGCAACATTAGTGATTCCACTAAGAAAAAGAAAATGTTTCCTTGTTATGGAAATGTTGTGCATGTAGCTATTACTGTTCACGTCTAGTTCATTTTATTTGAGTATCCCAAAATAACAAAAACACCTTAATGGGTTTTTAATTGTTACTAACAACACAAACATGAAAGTGGGGACTGTTGGTTTACCTACATACCTATGGGGCCTACATCTTGAAAGCTAACAATCATCAAACTCCTTCTGGGCAAGGGTTCACCCCCCCCCCCAACTGTTTAAATAAACATTAACATGTTGAACTGGAACGATTTGTTAAGTAACTGGAGAAAAAGAGTGAGAAGAACAAGTGAACACTTTCCTGTAAAAAGACAATTGTGTTTAGAATTGCCAGCATCATGTAATTTTCAGCCATTAGAGAGGAACACCATAAACACTTTATTGAACGGTGTCTCCTTTGTTGCAACATAATTGCTTGTTCTCGCTGTTGATATTTTCTTGGATACCAACAGACACAATACATCTGATGCACAGCATAAACCTTTGTCCACTCTATTGATTTCACACTTCTTCAGTAAAAACACTGTAGCAATTTTGAAAGTGTATTTGAACTGCAAAAGACACCCCAAGCTCATCATCCGTCATAACCAATTTGAAGTGGATTGAGCCACAAAGAAAGCAGCAGCCAATGTTAGTGCCCGGAGAGAATCTCATCAGGGATGCAGGCCATGGCTCACAAAAACCCTTTATTCAAGAGCGCCAAGCAACTCCTGTCTTCTCCTCCTGTCAAAGACACTTCTGGAGTGTTCCCTGTTCAAACAGTTTCACAGGGGGAATCTCCAACAGTACTGTGCTTCACTGCCCAGCCCATCACCTCTCCCCAACCTACTGCTGCTCTGACAGGGCCTGGAGACACCGCTACACCTCCGCTCTGCAGTGAACACCACCTGTGCTCATACACACCTGATGTGCACAAAGAAGGCTATCCTGGCTCCAACAATGATGGAACAAGCTCCCCATTGATATCAGTACAGCGGAGAATCTAAATATCCTGGCATCCTATATAACTGCATTACTAGAGGGTTTTGGCACATTTTAATATGCACCAGCATTTTAAAATAGTTTGGCTTACAAATGTTCAGGGTCTATCTTGCTGTTTCTGAACTTGTATCTTCTTGGTTTATAGCACTTTTGTAATTTGCCTTGAATAAAAGCATCAGCTAAATGAAATGTATCGTTGTTAACGTAATGATAATCTGAACACCTCACCACCACCCCTCCCCCCCCTGCCCTGTGTCTCATATGTGCTCCTAACCTGACAGAGCTTTGCATCCTCCTGTCTCATTTGCTGCCTTTGAACCGTCTAAACAAAGACTAAACAAAGAACAGATCTGTCTTCTTTCCTTAGAGAAGGGGATCATTGATTAGCATACAAAAGTGAAAAGGCTTCCCACCAGGGCAGAGGTGACTCCTGCTGTCAAGGACATTCTCTTTCTGCAGGAGCACATTCTCTAGGGAAAGGTCTGGATGGCAAACTAAGTATTGAAGACATGACTCCAGTCAAGAGCTCTTTAGGTGAAGAATGTTCCAGGATGCGTTATAGAAAAGATAAAATATGCCAATCAAGAAGGTTGTCAGTAGGCTAATGTTTTTAAGACTTTAGGCCCTGACACACCAAACTGACACCAAAGAACACGTCCCGACGGAACACGACTGTTGTGTCGCCTCACGTCTCCTGCTTCTTGGCCAACAGTCGCTCTGGAACACACCGCAAAGACTTTAGCCGACGGCCAAGTAGCACGTACGAACTGCGCATGCGTGAGTGGCAATAACTCTCCTTACCAGCAGGCGGCGGTAGTGTGTATTCGCCATTCAAAAGAGGCAACAACCGGAAGACAGAGAAGAAGAGCAGACTCCGTGATAAACAAACAACAAATAGCGTGTGCGTTCCATTTTCACTCTCGTCCATCGAAAACATGTCTTGTGCGGTACTGGAGCTATCAGCCATTGGGGTGTTGCTTGCGGAAGACATTCTTCATGCCTTCTTAAAGCGTTTGTTTACGTCCCTCACCTACGTTTTGCTTCTCATGCACTGATTCGCTAGCTGAACAGCCAATCCGAGTGATTTATTTGGCCCGACTGCCCGACCCGACGCATGGCCGATTCAATAGCCATGCGTCGGCCATGAAAGGCCAAATAAGGCGTGTCACGGCCGACGGTGCGGGACACACCAAATTGAGTTTGGGCGACAGGGCACGCTTCGTCGTCCGACTAACACCGACGCCGATAATCGGCCTGGTGTGTCCGGGCCTTTAGGAAATATAAACATCGGCACTGATGTTTGACTGCTAGTATTTTTCTGTCCCAATACTGTCAAAGCCACTTCTTCAAATGCTGCTGACAATCTTCTTGAACAACTGTGAACTGGTATACAGGATGAATGTCAAACCACATAGCCTGAAGCACTTTTTATTTCATTAGTATTTTCAGGCTTACTTCAAAAACAGAAAAGTGTCTGAAGGTTTATTTGCAGTCAAAAATGTGCCAGTGGTCTCATATAAATCCTAACTGAAGTAATCAGCTTGAAAACAAAAGGCTGAATATAAAGCTGTGCATCTTACTCCTCCACAAACTGTGAACTCCATCAGTATGCAGAATGAGCGCTTCCTCACTTTAGCCGGAGAAAAACAGCAACAAACCGCAGAAAGCTACGTTTTCTATTATTGTATTATGTACAGGCATCTTTTTGATTCCTATAAACCAGAACATTTTAACAACATACTATAGCTCTTATATGGCATGATAAGCTACTATATGACTTTTAAGAAAATGTCTATGACATTATACTGTGTCATATTTCAGGACATAATAAACTGTGATGCTACAAACAAGATTAGTGTTATGAATGTCAGACTTTACTATGACACATTTTAAGACATGCCATAGTCCTACTATGACTTTGTATTACATTCTAATCTACGACATACCATATCATTTTGATGACTAAACTATGATGGCTTTTAAAACCTTCCATACTATGACAATATTCTTTTTTTATGTTATTCTAAACCATGATTTTTCTTGTTGCAAACTATACTATGATACTTAGACATTTAGGTATTTTATATTTATTATTTACATTGCTCGTATTTCCTTGTAAATTGGCTGCTTGGAAATGTTTTATGGTAATGTTGGTGAACTCGATCTTTAGATTCACTTTGCACTAAGTTGTTCACCATAATCAATAAAAACAATGCTTTTGACATAGAAGTAAATATGCTATTATGCCTGATGCTACAACGGTATCCAATCCGCTTGCGCGCGCTCACTCTCTCACTATCTCTCCGTCTTTGCGCGTGCACCAAGGCACAAAAACGCAGCAGCAGCTCTTCTCTCGTGCCTCTTTCTCGTATTTTCTTGTGATTACCGACAGCTGCAACTTTTGTCAGCAGACAGCTGCCGGTGGTTCCTCTTCTCTCTCGCTCTCTCTCTCTCACACACACATAAACAACAAGCTGGACACATTAAAAGTCGAGAGCGCGGCAGCTGGATGATGTCATATCCGTGAAGAAGAGTCCCTAAACGCAGCGAAGATTTTCTCTGCATGCATTCCCAAAAACTTTTCTCCTCTCGTGCAGTGACGACGTTGCACCCCGCTGCCCACATGGCATGCGTAACGGGGACGAGTGTATGGCTTTGCCCCCCTCCTCCTCCGCAGGAAGTCGTGGTTTTCACCAGCGCCTAGTGGACGAGGTGGCGCGAGCCCACGGGAAGAAACTTGCACGGAAATTGTTGTGAGCGTCTCGGAGGAGGAGGAGGAGGAGGAGGCGGAGGCGGAGGGAAACATACCGTCAGGATGAGGTCTCTGTCCGTGGTCCTGAACCCGCTGCTGTTCCTGCTGATGTTCGGATACTGCCCGTCAGCGGTGAGTTCACTGCCTGAACATTTATCTAAAAAAAAAAGAACATAAAAACTCAAACCTGTCCTTTGCTTTAAACTCCACTTGATTTGGAATGTTTCTATAAGGGTGGAGCATTGCAAAATGGTTGGTGAGTGACCAACAGAGAGAATGAGTCATTTCAGGTTGTTTTGCATGTTTGGCTGCTTCTTTGCTATAGTCACTGTACCCAATCCAGCTTTGGCACTGAAAACAAATGGAGGAAATGTTATGGGGGAAAAATTCTCGCAAACAATAGAGACTGAATTTAAAGTGGATATAGAAGAAGAAGCATCCTCACAGCACTCATGTTTATTGCCTACATCAACCACATAGTGCTGATATTGATCCTGGAGCATTGCCAGGCATATAAGTCACGTCTGAGGGAGAGTTCAATCATTGTAAATAAATATATAAATAAACCATATTGCTGCTGTGAATTACATCCAAATCCCCTCCTAGAAAGAAGCTGCACTAAACATCTTGGCTGCACTGATTCAACTAAAAATGATTCATGAATATCTGTTTCCATTTTCTTCATCATGCTACCAGACATTTGTGTTCTAAAATGTGATACTTGTAGGGACATGTATCCCCCTAGTTGAAGCTTTGTGGAATTGGAGAATTATCACAAGTGAGGAGGAGCAGCTTGCAGATCACCAAGCTCCAGAAAATTGGTCGATTAGGTTCACCCCACCCATGCCGAGTACAGTCCCTGTGTGAGTGTCTTGATTGCAGAGCAGTGTCCTAACAGACTGCATCACCTTGCCATGATGGAAAGTCGTGTGCAGAATTAATGTTTCTCGTTTCTTCTTAAAAACGGGGACGTTTACAGGGCACTCAAAGCTGAATCTGTTAGAAAGTCAAAATGAAAGGCAAAAACAAAAGAGGAACCAGATGTCTGAATTACTTAATTACAGAACAACTCTTTGTGTAGAGTTAGAGAGTGCATCTGGCTTGGCCGAGTGACAGACTCATTTTAATATGGGGGAATGTGAGAGTGAGAAAAGGGTGTAAGGATGTGCGTCACTCAAGAGACAGAGCAGAAAGACCGTCTTTAGCAGAATAGTGAAACTGGATTATTTTGAGGAGCAAAGTCAGGATAATAAAGAGCTAAAAGAAAGTTTGTTCTCCTTTAATCAGTTTATCTATAATGCTGTGAAGGAGATGCAGATTCCAGCTACAGACATGGTGCACCAAGCCATTTGGTTTCTCCTATACTTACAATGTATATGCATTATATATTCCCATGCCATTTGCAGAGTAGTTTGAATCATCATGATATTGGGCATTATAACTCGATGGTGGCATTTCATTCATTTTTTCTTTTGTTAGACTATGTTATTCTACTCTCATGGCTTCGATCAAAAAATCGTATAAGGACCAAGCGAGCATCAGGGCATCAGGAGAATACGTTTTAATTCCTAGATCACAAACTTTACCAGCAACCAATAGCATCGATGACAAAGATCAGGCCTGCCGTGCTCTGAGAATACCTAAAACAATGTTCTTACAATCTGATAATGGCAACGTAAGAGAGCTGGGAGAAGGATGGACAGCTCCAGACTGATCGTGCAGAACATATTTTTTAAAATACATTTTTGACTTTAAGATAAGAAAGTGAAAAGAAGATGTGGCAGATGAGTCAGGTGTTAAAAAGACAGCACTTTTAGGCATCGTAAAATACAAAATTGTATCTGCAATTTCTTTCTTCAAACACAGGACTTTCCTATGGCAGTGATACTACTATAAAAAAAGTCTCATTTAACCCTCCTGTTGTCTTCGGGTCAAATCTGACCGATTTACTACTTTCATCTCTCACACACACACACACACACACACACACACACACACACACACACACACACACACACACACACACACACACACACACACACACACTGCAGATGTGTTCCCCCCCTTATGTGCCCAATCCCCCCATGTGAATCACACACTCACACACACACACTCACACTAACACACACACAGAACAAGGACACATTTCCCGCTCTTATGTGCCCATCCCCCCACATGGATCACCCCTGGCACACGCAATACATGTTCAGTGTCCATTCTTTGTACATTTACTGCAGTTTTTCATGTATACCAGTAGTCTGATGCAATATGTACAGTTTGAAAGGGTGTTAAATGAAATTTGGTGATGATTAATGGTTTTTGTGTTAATGTAATTGCAGCTAAAACAGGACTGGTCAAATTTGACCGTGAACAGCAAAGTAAGGGGGGGGAAACAAAGACAATAGGAGGGTTAAGCAAAAATGAAAAATCTAACTGAGCTTGTTCCCCGGTGAGATGTCTTTGCCTGCTCTGAGGGGCTAGGATCTTTCCTGGCGGATTTCAAACACTATTTAAACTATTCTGGCAAACAGATCAGATGAATGGGAAAGGGATGCCTGCACTTTGAAAACAGGGCACTCTTTTTTCTATCCACAATTTTCAAAACCTGGATGATGCCAAAGTTCACATTTCTCATGTTATTCTGCGGCCAGATTTGGTTTTAGGGTGCAAAACAAAATCCAGATAATGGTTGGTCGTCTGCCAAAGAACCTGGTAGTGCCGACAATTTACAGTCCAAGTCAAAGGTTGCCAGTATTTGGCTGGAGGCTTGTGATAATTTCCCTTGCTGAAAATAAACAGTATTTTTCAAATACTGATGCTGTTTGAGCGTTGGCATTCAACTTTTCCAGAAACTTTGATCAATATATACTGTGTACACATGGGTGATGCTGCATGAACATATGCTGCATTGACCTACAATACACAACTTGTATTCTTCAAACTTTATACTCTGGTGCTATGGAGCATATTGAATGTAATAACGAGTGGGAAAAGCTCCCACAAATCGGGTTTATCTGCGATTCCCAGCAGGACTTTCATTTAAGGCCTAGAGAGAAGAAACAGAGGAATTTCCGCACTTGGGTTATTCATCAAGGCCAGGAAACACTATTTATTGTTGAAGAGTAATTCACTGGAGATCATATAGTGTGGAGGAATACATTAGAAGCAAAAGCAATGTATTATTTCAAAGCCCACACTTTTTTATAAGTCAGTGGAACCGGCTGTTTTTAAAGGTCTGGGAACAGAAGGGAGAAAAATGGGTGACCCATGAGAAAAAAAAAACTAGGAAAACATCTGTGTGCTGCAATTTAATGATAGTGATATCATCTGCACTAGTGTGTGTGATATTAGGTGTGTGTGTTTACGCCTGTGTTTCTGTACGCAGACCATCAGGCCGAAGGAGGGGTGGCAGGTGTACAGCTCTGCTCAAGATGCAGATGGCCGTTGTATCTGCACAGTGGTGGCACCTGAACAGAACCTGTGCTCCAGAGATGCCAAAGGAAGACAGCTCCGCCAGCTACTGGAGAAGGTACACACACACACACACATTTCTGCTTACACTGCAACACACAGACTCTGGAAACTCACACTTTTACTGTAAGCAACCATCACATCATCTATTCTCTCAGAAACATATCACGTTGTTTCCCATCTTTATTCATGCTTCTTTGTTGCTATAATCCCTTTGAGAGATTGCACCAGCCAGGTTCATAACCCTGTTTTCCACTTCTGAATATATTACATGGATGAAATCAGCTGGCTGAATGGATGCTTGAGAACATAAGAACGCTCTCCATCCCACCTCAACAGAATTAGAGGGTCCCTGTTTTTCTTAATGTTTGTTTAACAAGTCATTCAAGGCTATTTGACGTTTCTAGTATTATCAGGATTTAAGCGTTTGATTGTTTCTCTCAGTGGCCTCATAAGAAAATCAGCTTTTAAAGAGTGTTTTTTCTTCTTACATCTACCATCATGAATTTAAATGTGAATATATATTTTCCCCATGACAGTAGTGATCTATCTACAAACAGCAGAGGGGTCACTTTCGTCAGTCAGCATCCCATAACACGGCTCTAGCCTACATGTTAACGCTGTACGCTAAAGGTTGCTCTCTGTCATTCACTGGGAAACTAATGTACTAAGCTGCCCAAGGGCTTCAGTCGAGCCGTTCCAGGACCCATCTACCAGAGCCAGAGCCGTGTGCAGGACACAAAGTGTGAGTGTTGTGCCACTTTGCTAGTGACATGCTCCAAGGATGTTGGCTGGTTAGAAATAGAGTCAAAGAGAGAAGAGAGAAAGGACTACATTTCTTCTTGTTCACATGCCCCATAAAGCTAGTAGGCTTTTGTCAAACTAGAGAAAGAAACATCTAGTATGATACCTTGTAGATTTAATCATTTACCATTGTAATGACATATAGTTAAAAACCGAGAGAACACAGAGCAATAAGGGAGCTGTGTAACAGTTCTGTGTCCATTTAAAATCCATTCGGTGCTCTATTCAGCTCACACATGGATGGTTAAAAGACAATCTTGTTGGAGGTCAAAATGTTGATTTGTTCCGTGGGAAGTTAGAGCCTGGCAGAGCACTGAGCGGCTGAACATGGAGGACATTTAAATCTGGTGTTGGACGGGGGGAAAAATCAATGATGTTTCATTCTTTTCAAAAGGTGCAGAACATGTCGCAGTCAATCGAGGTGCTGAACCTGCGCACGCAGAGGGACTTTCAGTACATCATGAGGATGGAGAGCCAGATCAAAGGGCTGCGGTCAAAGTTTCGACAGATCGAATCTGACAGGAAGACGCTTGTCAACAAAAACTTTCAGGTTTCCCTTGTTTGATGTTAAACTTTGTGAGAAACATCACAGGACGGGCTGTGGAAGGATCTCCTCTAAAGAAACCAGAGAAGCTTCTGAATAAACCTTTACCTGACTATATTGATGTCTTAAAATCTAATCAGACCGTGAAGGAACAATTCAGCATGGATTATTTCTTTATTTTCATTTTCCATTTAACGGTTGAATAGTTTTTATTTTTCGTAGCAGTGATTAAAGGTGGGGTAGGTAATTTTGGAGAAACCAGCTCGAGTGCGCTAGAATTTGAAAATACACAGCCGGAAAACATCTGCCACTTCCTTACAGAGCCCCTCCTCCAACACACACAAACGCGCACATGACCAATGAGGGCACGAGATAAGTTTGTGCACAGATGGAAGGCTGACAGGCAGGTAGGCCATCCAGTTATTTTAGCCGGGCCGGCTCAGATGATTGGTCGTGCTTTTTACAGCGCTACGGCTTCCACAGATGACATTTTGTTATGGATTTTTTGTCAAAGCACTTCAGATATTCATTGCTATCGGGATGTTAAGAGCATTCCATGGAATATAACAAAAAGTGTATCTCGAGCCGGTTTCTCAAACTTAAAAATATGAATATCAAAATACTTTTATTAGTCGAGTGTGTTTTTTAATTACATAAACTTAACGGCTACATTATGCTATTCAGATTCAGTTTATCAATGCAGTTATGGAAGTTAAACAAAACAAATTATGCATTATCAAATTACGTTTTTTGAAAGCAATTACTCAAATTAGGCAATACTTAAAAAAAGACATAATTTCCCATTGACAGGCAATACATCAAATGTTGAATCTGACAAGTTATATGAACCCGCATATTTTTATGCAAATATAAGCAACAATTAGTCTTCTACTTTTGTATGTGCCATACAACTAATTTACAGTTTACTATTAATATTATTAGCTGTAATATTCAATAGGAATTGAAGGGCGACTTTTGATTATATGTATCAAGTATTTTCTCACTAATATAACCAGATCCAGTTATGGCATCATAAAATATATGGAATAAATCTGCCCGTAGAGTCTTTGAGTCAAATTTCTTCAACAACTGAAAAAAGGGAATATAATAGAGGAGACAATATGCTTCAGTTTTTTTCCCGGCTTTACAGATTTGTTTTTTGCAGCGGTGTATTCTTGTTGTTTTCTAGGAGCTGAAGGGGAAGATGGAGTCCCTGCAACCGCTGATCCCAGTCCTGGAGCAGTACAAGACCGACGCCAGGCTCATCATCCAGTTCAAAGAGGAGATCAGGAACCTGTCTGCCGTGCTGATGGGCATCCAGGAGGAGATGGGAGCCTACGACTATGAGGAGCTGCAGAAGAGGGTCCTAAACCTGGAAAATCGGCTCCGCAACTGCATGAGCAAACTCAGTAAGTCCATCACAGAAATGATGGAGACTCACAAATGATTATCCAATGGTTAA
>NW_011359305.1:0-2151 GCF_000735185.1 Notothenia coriiceps
TCTTTTTGATGCATGAATTGTTTCCTGTGTCTTGAGCTACTGAGATATGTAGAGTGGTAGATTACAGTATAGTTCAGATATCAAACAGCAACTCCACTCCACACAAAATGTCAGTAGGTGTCATTTTTGATTCAGTAAGCTGTATATGCAAGCCATTTATTTCTATGTTGAGAAGTTCATATTTAAGAATTGTTCATTTCTACTCATTTAATGTGTCATTACTTGCGATGCCTCGTTTTGTTTTATGCTGCTGCAACGAAAATGTTTTCCCAAATTGGGATTAATAAAGTAAATGTTATCTTAATCTCATTACCACTGAGAGTCATCCAGAGCAGTGTGTCGTCACTCAGGGTCACAGCAGTCAGACCCTCCTCCGTCTTCAGCTCTTTGTAACCTGACCCATCGAGCAGGGCAGAGCCGATGGATCCTAAACCTGCGAGAGAAACACAGCTAGGTTACCGCTTACTTTAGACAACAGATTACAGCTTTATTCCACTTATCTATCCCCATTCATAACTCCTTAAGAAAAGGGAATAGTTTGGAGTCTTTGAACAGGGAGGTAATCAGCGTGTAACCTACAGGTAGAAACAGGTCAAGATGATAACCAATAAACTGCTGAGGACCAACTGAAGCAGCAGAAATGATTTAAGCCAGCTAAAAATAAGGTTACACTAGATTTGAATATGTTCAATGCTTGCGGTCACAAAGCCCTTTTGAAGTGGTTATCCATGTTGGCTTTAAAGCCACCAGAAAACATTTTCACCTCTCAGTACAAAGGGGTTGCTTGTCTAACGCTGCCTCCATTGGTTAGTCAGTTTGTGTTATTGTGCAACTTTGGTAAACCCTAAAAACAAAGACTACAAATTAACCACCCCATTTAAGGAAGCGGTAAATGTGTGGCGGCCTCTTAGAAGAAAGAAGCTTCAGATTCATCAGGAGAGTAAAGCTACAATTATATATAGTTTATGCTTACACAGATTTTTTGTATGTGTCTAACATACATTTTGCTGATGCCCCTTAAAGTACTATACAGTGTAGTACATTGTTAAAATACTCATTTTCAAATGTAAGTACTGCATTGAGAATGGTACTTAAACATACTTTAAGTATAATGAGTTAAAACTGTAAAATAAGTGTTGTTACAAGTTCAATATTTTCCTTTAAATTGAAGTAGTGAATTAAGTATATTATAAAAGCATCTTAAAGTTGTAATTCAATACAGTACTTTAGTAAATGTACTTAATTACTTTCCAACACTTCACAGCATCAGATTGCTTAGCTTCCTGCTGGTATGCATGCCTTTTTATCACCTTCACTACTCCCTGTAACAAGTTTCATCATTGCAACTGGTGAAATGTTCTCAACCAGCTTCTAAATAACAAATTATCCCTCCAAACAAAAGCTGCCAACTCTTCCAACACGTGAAAACCCTTGAACCTCAGGGTAAAAAAATATCCATCTCTTCAAAACATATGAGCAGTCTATTATTAGATTGGGGTCCCTTTTTTGGAGCCTAACCACATTCTCCACCCAGACCTCCAGCTCCTCCCTTCTGGTAGAAGATTCAGGGTTCCCAAGAGCCGGCTGAACTGCTATAAGCACTCATTCCTGCCTCTGTCCATTAAACTTCTTAACACTCACATGTAATATACTTTTAAATGTTGCCCATGAACTTGTGTAACATGTCGCCATTGTCTGTATGTGAGTCTGTTTTGTGCTTGAGTGATGATATGTGTATGTATTTGATTATGTTTGTAGATGTATACAAGTTACTTGAACACCCCACACACTCAAACCAGCACCAAACACTTTTTACGCTGCTATGGACAGTCTTGTCCCAATGTACATTTTCCAAAGATATTGAAGTAACTGTTGTTTTATATATATTGTATTGATTGTTTTACTTGTATTTATGTCTTAATGTTTGCATATGTATAAGTGTGTGTGTGTGTTCGGGATTGTGGGAAACGGTATTTCGATCTCTGTCTGTACACAAACTGAAAGATTGACAATAAAGTTTTGACTTTGACAGAAGCTCCTAACTCTTCTGAATAACCAATTATCCCTCCAAACACTATTCTGAAACCACGTGAAGCCCTCTCACCGGTGTCGGCCCAATAGATGGAGTCCCCGCTGCTGGAGAACACCAGA
>NW_011359306.1:0-3837 GCF_000735185.1 Notothenia coriiceps
GTTTGTGTGTGTTTTTTCGGTTGTGTATTTTCAAATTCTTGCGCACTCGAGCTGGCTTCTCCGTTCTTACCTACCCTCCCTTTACAATTAAAAGAGATGATTATACGCGTGTATGTGATTTTTTTTCAACAATCTTTACATTAAAGGTCACCTATTATGCTAAATCCACTTTTACATGTCTTTTTATACATAAACATGTGCCCCTCTGTGTAATTCTCTCTGACCAATAAGCAGTCGGGAGTGTTAACGTCACTAGTTTAGCATATTCTCAGCTCGGTAAGAACAGAAAAAAAGTGAAAAAGTCCCCGTGAGCTGGTACATGTTACTTGTTAGACGCTTTTATCCAAAGCGACTTACATACTCAATACTGTGGACAATCCCCACAGGAGCAATTTGGGGTGAAGTGTCTCAGGGACACAACGACATGCTGACTGCAGTGGGGTTTGAACCTGTGACCTCTTGATCCCATCACCAAGGCTCTATCCACTGCGCCACACGCCTACTACCCTCATTGGAAAAGCGCAAAAAAGCGGGCCGGGCCAAACTAAACCGTAGCCTACTAAACCGTGCTAAGTCCTGCAGTGGAAAAGTCCTGCAGTGGAAAAGTGCCATTTGTGAGTTCCCTGACACACCGGGGACACATATTTATGCATAAAAGACATAAAAAAGTGCATTTTGTATGATAGGAAACCTTTAATGTTCAAAAAGCTCTTTATTGTTCACATACTTCCTGTCTGAAACAAGAGCCCAGTCTGCTCTGATTGGTTAGCTGGCCGGCTCTATTGTGATTGGTCAACCAGCTAAGAGATGTCCCGCCCCTTAGTCGTGCTTGTAAAGGTGGAGTACATTTTAATAACTTTATATACTCCCGCTGTATATCCTGACAATATATTTCATATTTTATTTAGAGTTTTTTGTGAAAAAGAAAGAAAAAATACTATACCAAACAATAACATATTGTTTTAAAATATGAAGTGATAAAAAAAGGACTTGAAAATATCACATGTTCCTGCTTTACCTTGAATCTACCTGATTGTATGGTTTTTATTTGGGAGAAAAGGAACTTATATTATATATAATATATATTTATCTGCAGTATTCATTCACCGAGGCAGAACGTTAATGTCACAACGGTAATTAGAAAGTGAAAGTAATTAGGAATGACGCAGTTCCTTTTCAAACCTAGAAATCAAACAAGATTCGACGTTTTTTCCTAAACAGATCAACACCAGTTTGACACACAGCGATGAAGAAGAACAAGCTGATTGTGTTTGGAATTCTTATTCTTATTCTTCTTATTCTTCTGTTTTTTTTTCTGGTTGAAGGTAGGATTTCTTCCTCACGTATAGCTTGTTGTGTGGGACAATGATTAGTTTGCAACTTGTTTCTGGATTTAACTTTGTTTAAAAGTTATTATCTCTCACTTATTGTTTTAGGCAGTGGTAAAGTAACTCATTACATTTACTCAAGTATTGTACTTAAGGTACTTTGCTTGAGTATTTCCATGTTGTGCTACTGTACTTTGTACTTCTACTCCTCTACAGTTCAGAGGTACATGGTGTACTTTTTCTCCCCTACATGTATTTAATACCTTTAGTTACTTTACAGATGTGGATGAATGATGTGAAATATAATCAAGTGTTAAATCAGTCTTTAGTTCCACCTGGAGTAAATCCACAAGCTACCCTGCAGTGTTCAAAGTCATTCAAACTAGCTGCACCTTTACCAGCTTTGAGAACACTTTCATGATCAATCATTATAAAACAAATCATATATATTATTCTGAAATGCACAATGACTACTTTTACTGTCGCTACTTTCACTATATTTTGATCTCTTTGGTACTTCTACTTGTACTCAATACTTCTCCCCCTCTGGCTTCATGTTGATTTTCCTAATTAAATAAGTATAATGGCTGTCTGTCCACCATTGTTTAGAAGACAGGAGCTGATAAAAAGTTGATTGTTATATAATAGTATACCTTTAAAGTATCTAGGAAACAATACTGATAAGTGAGGATTTTGAGATTTGTGTCTATTTTATTATAATTTCATTGCACAACTAGGAAGGGACGCATTTAGGGCCAATGAACACATTCAAGCTAAGCCTACTCCATAAAAGTTAGATTTAATATTCAATTTAGGTCACTATTCAGCAAAAACTAAATCTACTTGTTTAACTGAATTAAAGACCAAACTTTAGTATGAATCTCCTCATCTGCATAATTTTAACCATTTCATTTAATTGATTGTATTATCGTTCACCTCATTAATTAGCTTTTTCTCTCCAAAGGAACAAAGCCAATAAAGGATGATGGTAAGTAAAACAAATACAAAATAAAAATAAGGAATTTCAAAGACAAATAGTAGACATAAAACATGTCAAAAAATTAATGTATGTCACATGTTTGCAATTTCTTTCACAGTACCACAACCACAATCGTTACAGGGTAAGTAAACATGTTTTATATGAAAGGACAAACATGTAGTAAAAACAAGAATTATAAAACAGTGCACATCAGGGCCGGTTCTGACCAATTTGCTGCCCTAGTCGAGATTTTAGCTGGCGCCCCCCCCCCCCCAAGGAATACACAATAGAATATATAAAGAATAAATGAAAAATCTCTACAAAAGACCAATACACTACAAAAACTGAAACGTATTGACATGTTGGTTATATACATAGAGAAAGTTTCAAATGTATTCAGTATTGTATGAACATGTTTGATTTGGGGGGTGGACGTCACATCCTCTAGGCCGGGGGGTCCGGGGGTATGCCCCCCACCGGGAAGATTTGCTTTAACATTTTAAAGTAAAATGCTTCAATCTGGTGCACTTTGAGCACACAATTACTAGAGACCTGATCTAGGGGATACAACTCTAAAACACCCATATGAAAACGATTGGTTTACATTTTAATAATCAAATAAGTATGTGAACATAACCAATAACACATAGCCAATAACAAATACACGTAACATCTTTTTTTTTTGTTCTTCATATCTTATTTTACCTAGTTACATTTTTTTAATTTATGCATTTTTTTTCTCTATTTTTGGTTACTGTCCTTTAGTATACTTAAGCAATAGCTCACGACAGGCCGTGGTATGTCGTGAGCTATTGCTTCGCCATAATAGGCCTTACACTCAACTTAACAAACCACTTGTGTTTTGTTTATACTGTAAATATAGACAATCGTAAAATATGAAGCATTTTCATTGTGGGTTATACAAGATTATAAAACGGACAAGTCAAATCAAGCAATCTGATTGGTTCTTAGCCGTGATATACTGAGCGTATACCACGGGTAGAATTGTAAATTACTTTTCACAACAAGTCAGTATCCCTCCGCGTCTGAGAAAAACAGTATACCGTTGGGCTGAAAAGCAAACTGCCTGCATTTTCGCGTCGGGCCGAACCACGCCCCTTAGCTGTGATATAATGAGCATATACCACGGCCTGTCGTGAGCTATTGCTTAAATATAATTGATTATAACTAACTTTCGTTTTAATTATTCAACCTAATATGGAGATCTCAACAAGACCCACTGAGATAACTTAGACTAAAGTGAACTATCTAAACACTCAGAGTCCTGAGCTGTAGTTATCAGCCTCAATCCAACAACAATCCGCGGTACCGATGCACCCTCTCTCTCCCTCTCTCTCTCCCTCCCTCGCTCGCTCTCTCGCTCCCACGCTCACTCTTTGGCTGTCAGCTGCGGGCGCCTGATAAGCCAACATCTCCCATTTTCATCACTTACAGCGTCCATCGTACAGGGCAAATGAAAAGTGTAACCGGGGTGAAAAGGGTGTTACATTTACTTAATTATGAATGTTG
>NW_011359307.1:0-6040 GCF_000735185.1 Notothenia coriiceps
GAACTTCGGCTTTCAACTGATTTACCTTCGAAACATGTATGGCTCTGCCGCTCAGCGCTGCTGCTTGCTTCAGTCTGTGTCTGCGTTCTTTCGCACCTGCCTATAATCTGAGAAGGTCCCGCCTGTCTGGCGTTGATTGACACTTCAGTAATAGCCTATCAGATAGCGCTGTGGGCGGGACATTGCTTGTGTACACTGTTCACAGAGTGGTGACTGCAGCCAGAGAAACGGCCGCATCAGAGCCTAAGTTTTATCGGCAATTTGATAAAAAAAAAAAGGCTGATACCGATAATCGGTCAATGCGGTTATCGGTCGACCCCTAGAAGGCAGTGTACCGTAACTTTTAGAGTAATATACAGTAGGCCTTCTCTCCTCTGCAGGATTTATTAACCGTCCAGCCAGTGTTTTGTACGATCAGCAAATGAAATCCAACGTTTAAAAAAGTATTTTCGACTTCTGATCAACTTCTAAACTTTGTCTGAAGGGGGGCTGCTGGTTCAGTCTGAAAGGTGTCGGCATAACAATGCGTCAAATACACGAAAACGTAACTTGTTAAACTGTATTTAAACAGTTGAGACAGATTAGCCGGAGTGCTTAATGTCTTGAGTTGTCACTGCAGTGGTAAAAAAACGAATCTGCTTCGTGTGTTAACATGGAAAGTGAGTACACGGTCTGTTCATCTTTATTTCCCATGCATTTATAAATGCATAAACGAAAATGTAATGCCATCGATAAAAGACGGGTAATAACAGATTATAATGGACAACGAGAATCATGTCAGTTGGCGACTGTATAGCAGACCAAAGAGGCTTTGGTGATGAAGGGCTGAACAACAGAAACAGTTCATATTTTTTAATAAAGATTGATGTGTTCCCTGTCTTAAAATAACTAGAAAACACTGAGAAACATTGCTGAATCCCTACGACAAACAAATGTATTGTACACTTGTAGTTTTTACAGGCCAGACTACTCAAGTCCATTTATGTCTTAATAACACTATTGATTGCACTCAATTTTTTATAACTCATGGTTTGCTAGACTCTTGTGAACATTTAGAAGTGTAACAAAAAACAGGCTTATTGAGGGAATGGTAGATGCACCAACATCAACAAACAGAATTTCCCTTTAATGCATCATAACAAAATAACTTGTGGAGCACGGTGGACCTGACAGATTGGTGAAATGTCACTGGATTTGTCTCTTGTTAAGAAAAATGTTGTAAGACCAACATTTGCATGTCTTCTCAAAAAGTGACTTCTGTCACAATCCTCGCTGAATTTGTTAATTTGATCTTGTCTGTTTCCTCTCTCTCAACAGGAAAGTCGAGCTTTTATGACTTTTGCTATTGACAGCAAGGAACAAAGAGTGATGATGTCATACACCAAGGGATCATTTTCAGTTCATGAGGTCAGTACATTAATGTGGAACATTGTCAAATTGAAGTCTGTGTCATTGCCACATCTGTTGGACAGATTATTGTGCCAGCACTGTTCGTGACCTGCTCCAGGTCTGATGAAGACGAGAGGTTTTTTGGACCTGATTAACTCATTCATGTGTGTTTCTTCTCCTGCAGCTGCAGCAGTGTATAGCAGTCAGCCAGAAAGCCTCAGAGAACATCTTCCAGTTCTACAGAGACTCCGTCAGGAGGCGCTACTCCAAACACCTCTGATGTAGCAGCAGCTCCATTTTTCCTTTTTAAAATAAATATAAATGCTGATGTTATAAAATAAAATATTCTTGATTTTGTGAGTTTGGATATTTTGTGAGATCTCCCTATGTAGAAGTCAGGGCAAAAGAATAAAGCAAAGATGAATGTCAAACAAGTGCATTTATTGGGATTCATTACGTTTTCTTTCAGTTAAATATTTACATGTTATACAAGAACTCTTGTATTAATACAGCTCATTTTTCACAACCTTTGACCTTTATCTATACATGTGATACGAATCTGACTGGAACCCGTCTCATGACAGTCAACATTCTCATACATAAATCAGTAGGGTCCTTCGTTCTTTCTTACGTCCAGTGGAGACGGAGGATTGTCAGAGTTGACTTCACTGTGTGGACAGGGTTAGACACTGACACCACAGGAGTGTCCACATACAGGACCCATAATATATCATCAGCTCAGTCTTGATACAACACTGGGTTTGCAGTTCAGCCAGGGACTATTAAAAACTATACATCTAAATAGAAAATATCCACTTGTACCAGTCATTTTTTTAAATATTTATTTTAGGTTCACAGCTTTTTTAATGGCAGATTTAAGCTCAAACCAATATGGCCAGAGTTATTTCCTTTCATCGAAGATTTGTTTTAGTCCAAAAGAAGGACGTGATGGAAGCTTTCAGCAGGTTAACAAACTACAAACTGGCCGTGCATGTTTCTGTCGTGACCCAAATGGAGATCGTTCTGACTCATGGCGTGTCTTGCCAGACAAGTTTTTTATATTTTAACCTTTACCTCATCTGAATACTGTTTGCTTACACAGCTTAATTTTCAAGTTCAGCAAGAGGCAAGTTCCTGAAGGATTCCAGTCGTCTTTTTTATTGGAGAAACGAGTGCAGTCTATATTTAGAGAGCGTGGAGTGGCAGCTTGCTTGATTCTATTAATGGAACAACTCATAGAAGGATCATCTTTAAGAGTTTATTTTCATATTTTTGTCACTTTTTCTCACAGGTCTGCAGCCTCTGTCATCAGTTTGTCAGCACTGTATACAGAAGCAGCTCCTTTATTTCTGTGTAGAGCCGCTGGTTCACATCATGACTTTGCATTTGCCTCATTAATATTTATCTTATATAACTGCACTGTATGTTTTGTCAGTGTGTGCTCGACATAAGGATAACTCACAAGATTGGCATTGAACAAAGCAGTCCTTTCTGCAGATAAACAATAAGTGATAAAGAATGTGAAAATCAGGAAGTGCAGCGGTTCCCTGAAGGTCCCTTGAGTGGTGCAGTGATGACGTATCTTTGTAGGCTAGACCAGGGAGTTGTCTTCGGAAGGGCTCCCTCGACAAAAAGCAATGGGATTTATCCATTGGATTTCAGTACATTGCAAAAAATAATCTTTGTCGCAAACACGTTTATGATACTTTCACATTATTGTTCAGCAGGATAATCTCCACATATTATCACCACTTTATGATTTTTAAAATGTAAATCAAAGAAAAAGCTAAAGTTAACCTATAAATGAACTAAAGCAGGTCGAATGGCTGCGCATCACCACCGCTAAGCTAAAGGCGGCTAATGTTCGGAGTGATTATGTTTAGTAGTTTATTCAGACCATGGGCGTCATTTTGTTTGAAACAGTGGTGGGACACTTTTTTCCGATTAAAGAAAACACTACTGCGATAAGCGCACCCCGTAAACAATACATAAAAACATGCTCACAATACTTCTTTTGACAACTAGTAAAGTAACTATGCTACGCTGCTCTATTCAATTATTACTAATACTAAACGTGTCACTGGTCCAAATTGCACCACTCGGGTTACCAGGAATACTGTACCCAAGAAGTGTGAACAGTCCTCCCGTTTGTACATGTTCTCTCTTGTGCAAATAAACCCCAAAGTGTACAACTCTTTAAACACGCTATTTTCAGAACATTTGCAACAAATGATCCTAATGCAAAGTGTTGAGGACATGTCCCCAGCCTCCCCAGTTTAAATGACCCCTATGATTCAGACCCTAGTTACCAACGGTTGTTTTTATGAAAAATAGCAGCTTCAGACATTCCCCAGAAGGGTATTTACTGATGTATTGCCTTGGAACACAACGTGAACATCTCTTCAGCTTGTGTTAACAACAGACCTTCTTTCAGGTTTCTTACCACAATACAAAAACGGACTTCTAGACAATGGAACCAGAAGCGGAAATGCTAATTATTTTTCCTGGAATCATCACTGCACCACTCTATTGGATAGTAGCTTCTGGACCCTCGTATAAAACGCTCCTGGGATCTTAAAAACTGTCCCCAGATTTCACTCCACAGCAGCTCCGTCAGGATTTAGACGCCTCGTCCTTGCTGCGACCTCCTCGTAAATCTGCAGTGTCCGTCGCCGCACTCCGCCCCTCGCTCACGGCTGCATGTCCCCATACTTTTCTCTCTGCCTCTCATCATTTATCCTCCGTTGTTGAGACAGTGATATCTACAATGTTGTTGTTCTTTTTATGGCACTTTTGTCTTTTTTTATTCAGTAATGTTTAACGTGAAGACGACTACAGCACACATTTAAGGGATGGCAGAACTTAAGTCCTTGGGCGAGTGAAACAAAATTCACATTTACAGAATTCTATATGGAGTGGTGTTTAAGGGTTTTTTCTTACGTCCGAAGAATGTCCTCTGAGCTGAATTATGTCCTAATCCAATTACAAGTGATTACAATCTAAGCACCAGTCTTTCTCCAAGCGCGGTGCAGATAAAAACATGACTGGAGATATGGTTGACAGACAAGGACGGATTATATTACATATAAAGGTGATACGTTGTGTCTGTGACGTGTGTACATATTTTTTTTGTGTGTGTATTCTTGTGAATTAGTTGGTCTTAAGGGGGTTTGCCGGACAGGTAGGAAATCAACGCAGCGATGGCACAGATGTACGTTATGATTCCGAAAACGATGGAGAGCACGGAGAGCCACAGAGCCTGGCGAGACGCAGCGTTGGCCCCCTGAAAATCCCCCTGAGCCGAGGCCTTGTTGGTCTGTAGGAGAGAGCAGAGGGAGATAAGAATTAGAGGAGGGGGGGCTAGAGGAGGGACGGGGCATTCGTCATCATTTGTCAAAGTCTCTTCCTGGCCTCCACTACCCTCTTCCATTCATTCCAATCACACACTAAACCATATTATGCTCCCTTTCTGAATCTGAATCACCCCCGGTGTCTGTGCCTAATTCACCCCTTCTCCCCTTGGCTTGCTCCATATTCACACCAGTTTTGTCTTAGACATTTCCGCTTTTAAATGAACTATGATTTTTGGAAAGCTGGGTAGCAGGGGGGACCAGCTTCTTATCTATTGCGTGAGACCAGGGGCTAAGGATTTTAACTGCACAGTTTTACTTGATTAAATAAATATTATTATGCAACTGACATAATTTTGCACTTGGATAAAAAAAGTACTCTGATTCTGATATTGGTAAGATTAAGGCTCCTGCTGAAAGATGGTCACTAGATTAATGATTGAATATGAATTACATGACATGTCATTGAGCTTATGTGACTTGCATACAGTTCAAAATCTTAGACATACGGGAGCATTTTCTGTGTCTTTACATTACATGTCACTTGTTAGATGCTTTTTATCCAAAGCGACTTACATACATTTAGTGCTGTGGGCAATCCCCACAGGAGCAGTTTGAGGTGAAGTGTCTTGCCCAGGGACACAATGACATGCTGACTGCAGTGGGACTCAAACTTGCTATCCCCTGATTTGAAGATCAGGGCACTACCCACTGAGCCACAGCCTGTCTTGCCCAAGGCACTTTGACATATTGACTGCAAAGTAGTGATGTGTCGGTCGCGAACGAGCCAATTCTTTTGAACGGCTCTTTGGTATGAAAGAGGGGAACCGAGTAGTAGCGTGGCGTGGGGAAAAAATTAGGGGAAGCCAATAATACGTCCTTTCTTTTGGGTCGGGGGTGTGGTGGTCAATGTAATAACGTAACCAGATGAGTGATTACAGCACCCGGTATCATTTTACACACATTTGTATGATACAGATGCAGGACTTACACACGCCTGTTATCTAACCGACAGGTCCGGACGCACTCTCCAGCCGAAACTCTAGGCATTCATTCACAAACTAAATCAGGAGACCTTTAACGTTTTACGCCCGATTCGCTCCTTTTTTCCTCGCTGTACACAGCTCCAGTTTGGGCCTTGGCCTGTCATCAGATTGTATTTGTTGTTGCTGCTGTAGCGGAAGTTTAGTACAATTATTTTTGATTAAATACTCCAAATCTCCACCCTCCATAATTGCACTTGCTTCAGTTGCTTGCTACTTTCTGACGGCGGTGAGAGTGGTGCAGTGACGCTATCTACT
>NW_011359308.1:0-2688 GCF_000735185.1 Notothenia coriiceps
AGGTGAGGAAGGGGTTAGGTCAGGTGAGGAAGGGTTTAGGTCAGATGAGGAAGGGGTTAGGTCAGGTGAGGAAGGGTTTAGGTCAGATGAGGAAGGGGTGTTTAGGTCAGATGAGGAAGGGGTTAGGTCAGGTGAGGAAGGGTTTAGGTCAGATGAGGAAGGGTTTAGGTCAGATGAGGAAGGGGTTAGGTCAGGTGAGGAAGGGGTTAAGTCAGGTGAGGAAGGGTTCTAAAATTCAAACATATTCAACACTATAAATTCCAATGTATTGCTATGAAGTGAAACCCAAACCCTGACCAACAGCAGTGTAAAGGTGGGCTTGGCAGGAATACAGGTAACAGCTTATTGCTGACTTCACTCAACACACACAAAGAAGAAAAGCAGAGGAGCGTACAAACGCCAAATGTACACAAAGGAAGAGAGAATCAGTGAATAGACTTCAGGGCAGCTCCTTCCTGTCGGAGACGGCGCGGGACAATGTGACAGCTCTGACAACAATGCAAACATGTAATTTTGTCCTGTCTACATGTTGATACAAGCCTGCTATTGTTTTCACTATAGAACGTTTGCACATAGATAGGCACATTTAATTCCGCTGACAAAAACAAGCAACTGCCACTCTTTCTTATTAGCCTGAATGAAGAATTGGCAGCTATTTGACAGAAAGAATAAAGATAAAGAACTCAACAGAAATCATGTTGAAGAGGAAATCAATCATTCTGGAACAAATCCTCCCATTTTCTCTCATCCCTGCTCAACTTCACAAGCATCTTGGGGAAGTACTACCTGAGGCAGCAGTGACTGTCAGTCTGGTCAGGTTCAAAGTGCAAGGAACTCTGGGATGTCAGTCCAGTGTTACAGCAGCACCTAGTCCCTCCAGTAGGAAAATGAAAGGTTGAAAGGAAACCTTTCTGCTGATTATGTAGAGCAGCATTGTATGCATGCCAGCAAACTACTGTGTTAGATCTTTTTCTTCACAAATGGTTTGACTTTTTTAAAATGATTTTATTATTTATACTTCCCAGCCATATTCAGAACAAAATTACCAAATAATTCATTTCAAGCAATCAGCAACATTTTAAGGATGCCATACTATTTGCTGGTTGATCATGTTTTTGCCTAAGACCCAAGTCCAAGTCTGACCTACCAACAGGTAAAAAATGGTCTCAATAAAAAAATAATTCAACAGAAAATAATTGGCCCTACCTTAAATTAACCCAATGCAATCATATGGCATGTGTACATTTGTTATATATTTATTAATTTTTGAATGGTTTACTTATCTTTACTGTCCCCTTTGCAGTACCAATTTAAAAGCCCCTATTGTGGGACACAAATAATTTTCCGATTATGCTAATAATCGCAATGGAGGATGAAACAATGGCTGTTGCTAAAACTTGCTAGAGATAAAAGAGTACAAATCCATCATTGCAGCCCCAATTTTGACTTTAAAGTGGAGAAATATGGATCATTTATTCTAAATCATGGTTGCTAAACAGCAGCTTGAGAGACTGTGACTGCTGATGCAAGCTTGCACAGAAGAGGGAGCTGAGCTCGAAGGCAAATATCTTGATTTGCCGCTCCATCTTCATCCTCACACTCAACTTTGACCTTGAGCCTGGATAGATGGCTGGATTGATGGACTACTGGGACATGTCTCCATGCTTTAATGTTCAAAAAGTTCTTTATTTTTCTCATACTGCCTGAAACCCAGTCTGCTCTGATTGGTTAGCTGGCCGGCTCTGTTGTGATTGGTTAACTGCTTAGAGATGAGGGAACACAGAGATTTTAGCTTATACATGGACAAAACCTATAACCCTAAAAGCATAATAGGGCCCTTTTAATGTAGCTTATTTTTTTGCAAGAAACTGAGGCCCCGTTTACACGGAGACGGAACGGTTGTTATCCGCTACAGTTCTTTATCGTATGGACGGTTCGTTCACATGAGGCCTTAACGGAACGACGGAAACGGAGCCCTCAATAATATGCTAAAGACCGGCAAATCTAAATCTCTCCGGTCAAAATGTTGCTTATTGTTTAGGTGTCCTTTGACACGCAGGCAGTCATATCATTAGCTAGAAATAGCTAGATTTGACATAGACGCGAGTGAAGTCTAATCGGACAGGAGAGAGAGATCAGATCAGCTGCTGCTGACGGAGACACGCAGCTCTGCATGATCACCTGCAGCTCCGCCCGCTGTGATGGAGCGGTGAGCGGAGCAAAACACACACTTCAAGTTAGATCATCACACTTACACTGTAAAATATTACCATGATTTCACAATATTTAGCTGTAATATTTTACAATAAATTACTGTTTTACCACTTTACAGTCTTTACCTGTAATGTTCACAATATAATGTTGTAATTTTGAATTTCACAGTGAAATCAATACAGGCACAGTTAATTACTGTGAATTAGGGGTGTAACGGTACACGTACCCGTACCGAAATTATTAGGTACGGGCCCTTCGGTTCGGTACATGTGTACCGAAGTGTGCCGAACGAATATAACGTTAAACATAAAAAATTGAGAACGTGAACAACTTCTTGGAAGTAATCTCAGGTGCTGCGTCGCAGCATTCAGAGTAATTTGCTCACATTGGGTTCAACGCGTCATAGAGCGAGCAAGTCATTTTATTGGACGAGAGGCATACTCTGAGAGCTGGTCAAAGGGATGCATTCAAATG
>NW_011359309.1:0-12754 GCF_000735185.1 Notothenia coriiceps
CACACACACACACACACACACACACACACACACACACACACACACACACACACACACACACACACACACACACACACACACACACACACACACAGAGGTACACACACACACACACACACACACACACACACACACACACACACACACACACACACACACACACACACACACACACACACACACACACACACACAATAAAACTGTCACACTTGAGTCACTCCTGAATGGGTTTAACTGTTGTCTCCAGGTGCTGGATGTCTGAGTCAGGTGTTGTCCTCCACTCAGCTGTTCTCAGCGTCTCTGACTCACCTCGACCTGTCTGCTAACCCCGGCAGCATGGGCAACGAGGAGGCCACGGTACTGTGTGTGTGTGTTTGTGTGTGTGTGTGTGTGTGTTTCATATCAAATAATGTGGATTCAAGACAGCTATTTTTACATACAAACAAGCCAATGTCATACACATAAATTACATATACTGATACATGAAACTCTCACTAGAAGATTTGGGAGGTCTGCATTTATTATTCACTTTTACAAACAAGCTACAAACTCAACCTACCTGTAAAGTGTACAGTTGAAAGATAATATCATTTTAATTAGAAAAACAATAAAAGATAGGTAGACTGTTAAAATGGACTGAAAGTTGGTTTATGTGCAGAGCTAGAACTTCTATATATCCCTTTTAACAACGACTTTACTTTCAGCAACATGTTAACTGTGCCGGTATATCTGTAACAAATACAGATCTGCATTATGTGTTGCAGTTTCTCTTCAAGTTCCTGTCCAGTACTAACTCTCTGTCTCATCTGGACCTCAGTGATACCAGCTGCCCTCTGGACACGGTCAGCGAGAGATGCTCAGTGTTGTACCTGCTTCTTTCATGCGACTATTTCTGAGGGCCCCGATGTCTGTGCTGTTAACTGTTCATGTAACTGTTGTTATTCATTGATCTGTTGTGTGTGCCAGGTACATAACACTCATTGTAATTTTCTCCTGCAGTTATTTGTTTCGCTGTCTGCTGGATGCTGTTTCAAACTGATGCACCTCAACCTGGCCAGGAATCCTTTCAGCCACAGGTCAGCTCCTCTAGAATCAGGCCCTGAATGTGGTATCCTCTCTGCATTATTGAGACACAGAGAGGTCAACACAACTTCCCTGATAAGACTCATAACAACTATCCTGGAACAGCAACTGACCTGATATGTAAATGAGCCAGCTGCTATGATCCACTAAAGCTAAATGTGATGATTTGTTTTTTAAAAAACGTTTATGTGTGTAGTTGTGTGTATGGGTTTGTCTTTATGAAATTGTGGGGCTCAACATATGTTAGCACAATCACAGCGCAGGGTCCAAAATCTTAAAGGGGACCAAAAGCCTGGACCCCATAAAAATAACCGTGTGTGTGTGTGTGTGTGTGTGTGTGTGTGTGTGTGTGTGTGTGTGTGTGTGTGTTTGTGTGTGTGTGTGCAGATGAGATCTCTAAGCTGCTGAATCCTCACAGAGTGTGTCTAGTGACTCCTGTCATCCTCCATCCCCCCGCTCAGACATGTGGGAGGTCGGCCCGCAGGTTTGTGGTGAGTGATGGACACTAAAGATGTTCTTTGTAATATTAAGTATATTGTGCTTATAGATGTATGTATGTTTAGAAATGTTGTATTTTCTTTTTACTTTCATTTAAAAATGACAAAGCTCTATTTTTCCCGGGGAAAATAAAATTTTCTGAATCCGATGATGTGATGAAAGGAAGTGTTGCATATCCTTGAGTTTCAGATCATTTTGTTGCATACAAAGTGTATCCTGCCCTTAGATTCCTGAACCATTCATTGTTCACTGTCACTTAGTTTGAGGCATTTTGTTCATTTTTATCTGGGAATATGTAGCTATAAAGAGCTAAACTTAAATGAGTTATGTTGACACCTGCACAATCAACAAATATCGCACAACTCACCAACTAAAACACATTTTCCACTGTACAGCATATCCAACACAACATGCAACAACCTCTGTAGTTCCAGAGGGGGGGCTGTGGTTCTGTCAGTCCCATTTCTAACGTCCTGTTTCTCTCATCAGGTTCTGAGTCTGTGGAGAGGTTACCTGTTTAACAACAAGCCACCTGTCAGGGTAAATCACAGCTGTTCCATTTTACACCACAGCTACACTCGATTGCACATTTTATAATTAATAAGGTTTTATTTTTCTCACTGCTTTTCACCATGCACTGCTCATTGTGAACCCTTGCAGGCCACAGTGTGAGTTTTCTAGTGGCAGGAGTTTCTTTTTTTAAGGACTATTATCTTATGTTGACTTTTACGTGGAATACTTTTACATCTTCAAGCCTCCAACAGTTACTCAAATGACACATATCGGACGTTTTAAAATTTAGGGAGTTATTTTAAAAGTAATATAAAATGCAGCAGGTTTTTATTTTATCTAATTTCATTTTTCGCCACCACAATTTAATGGATGAGGATAGATTTTCGTTCCTGGTACTCACTGTCTCAAAGAGAAACTGCTGTTGAATGATTTTTTTCTCATTTACTTCTGTGTGCGTGCTTGAATGTGTACAGATGGAGAGCACCTTCAGCTACTTGGAGATTTGCTCCATCAACATTCACAGTCTCACTCAGGTACACTATCATTTATTTCTATCTGAACTATACTTGTTTAACATTTGTTTATATGTATATCTATGTGTTATCCACTGAAGCACTGGATTCCATGTTAAACAGCAAAGGTTAATATGAGAGCAGTTTACAGTCGTCATTGTGAAAAAATATGATGTAAATGTTATATTTCCTTTCTATAATACAATATGACAATGTGCATGTGTTTCAGGTTGTGTTGGAGACAGACCGGCAGACTCTGTCCTTCAGTGTTTTGCATGTTGAGGATCTGGAGGCCATGGTGTGTCACATGACTGCCTCTCTGAAGAGGATCTTCCCCGACTCTTCTCCAGGGTGGGCTGCTCGACCTGCTTCATGTCTCAATGCTCTGCCTGAACACACAGCAACACTAGCTCAAACTCTACATACACTGTTTACATTTGAGTCATCACACACATACCTTCTCTTTTCAGACCAGGCAGATACTGAAAAATACTACCATGTCAAAGAATCTCTACACACAGAATACATTGTATTTAATTTGTCTTGCTGATTTTTCATTGAGCGGATTCACCAGCTCAATGTTTCTTCTTTATGACAAAAAACCTGCATAACTAATGATGTTTAAGTAATAAGTGCTAAATAGCAAATGTTAGAATGCTAACATGCTACACTAATATGCTAAGAATAGTGAACATTGTAATCATTATATATGATTAACATAAACATGTTAGCATTGTCACTGAACGCATGTTAACGTGCTGATGTTAGCATTTAGCTCTTAGCCCCAGTGAGTCGCACTGCGCCTCACAGAGCTGCTAGCATGGCTGCAGACTCTTTGTCTTGTTTGATGATGTCAGTATTTAACAGGTGATCTCTTGTCCTCTAATCTTCAGAAAGCTGCTGAAGACGGTTCCTGCAGATCTGCAGCAGAGAATCCTCACACTGACGGATGAGATCGAGGAGCAGCTGAGCAGCCGGCCTGGCTCCTGTGGTGTGTTCCCTCCACAATACATACTGTATATCAAGGGTGTCCAAACTTTTTTGACCGAGGGCCACATACATAAAAATATACGAAGGGCTGGGCCACTTCCTAGAGGTACATGGCCTCATAAGTTAAGTTATAAGTCACCAAAAGCTGCCTAATGTAGGTAAATTATGCTTGATACTTGAATATGCTTTATGAAAACAGCCTACATCCCAGCTCTCCATAGGGTTTTATTTATTTTGTTGGCAGCTAATTCCTTTCAAGCTTGTTATGTAAATAAGTTATTGGGCTTTTTTCAGCAACTTAGGTTTTTTAGAAATAGTTTTCAACTTTAATTGACTGTATTTGAAACATTTGGCGTATTGACTCATGAATACTACTGTGTAATATATGTTTGCATATATATTTGAGAAGCACAATATAAGACAAGCACAAGTTTCATTTGTGGGCCATATTTCATTATACCCTTTGAATTTGCTGAGGCCCGCGAGCCGCATTTGGCCCCTGGGCCGTAGTTTGGACACCCTTGCTGTACATCACTGTGAGAGGCTGGAGGTGATAGGGCCAGCTACTGGAGTCCGACCAGCTACCATCACCTGGGCAGTTTAGGTTTACATATGTATCTAGTAGAATTGATCTTTTAATTATCATCTAATGTAAACCCATAATCAGAATCAGAATACCTTTCATCCCACAAAGGAGACAATTCCATTGTTACAGCAAAAGTAAAGAGCTAAAAATAGCTTAATATTAATTTAGAGGCATGCATAAAATATTAAAAATAATACAACAAATATTACAATTTACAAACACATCCAGTACCAGTAACAATATTTTTAAAAGTGCAACATGTATGAAGTAGTGTGATAGCAGCCAGATGAAGGTGGAATCATATGATGATCATACATATAATACAGGGAACTCCTTTGTGTGCAGATAGATAGTGTTGTCTGTGTTCCTCAGGAGGATTCTCTGATACCTACGCTGCTCTGTGTGACTTCAACGAGATGTCGTTCAGAGAGGAGATCCAGTGGGTGAGTCAACTGTTCTTCAGCATGATAGGACACGGACCACACTTTCTAAGGATCTATTTTGTCCTAATCTACTAGCCAATTGACGATAAACTAATGTTAGCATTGGTGTGGCTAACTGTTTTGGCAGGATATTGACAACATCTACTACATGAACAACTGGAGAGAGTTCAACCTGCAGGACTTCAGCCACTTAGACAGCAGGTGAGAAACAGTCTGAATACTGTCTGAACTCACCTGTGTTAACACTCCTCTCCTGTGCCAAACTTATTTGTGTTTTCTAAGCATTTTTATATTCCTGTATTTTACTTGCGTAGGGCGGACTAGCAAAGTAAGACTTTCATTGTACGGTGTACTGTTTACTGTGTACGACAATAAATATCTTGAATCTTTCATCTCCTCGCCTCTCCTCTCTTCTCTTCTCCTTTCCTTTCCCCTCCTCTCCTCTCCTCAGAGACTTGGCATTAGCAGTAGCAGCTCTGTCTTTCAACCAGTGGTTTACCAAGATCTACAGCAAGGAGCTCAAACTGGTAAATTATCTTAATGTTTGTGTCTGCAAATTCCACAATACCATTTCAGATAAAATGCTTGCAACATTCAGAGAATCTGGCTCTCCTTCTTACAAACGTTTTCAAGGGCTAAATCGAGGCAATTCGATGCTGTCTGATCTGACCTTTAAGTAATACTTTCCAAGACCTGATACACTGTAAGAGACGGGGGTCAAAACCAAGGTCCTTGTCCTGTTTGAAAACATACTTCTAAAGTCAAGCTGAAGCCAAAATGACACTACATTAAATCCATTTGGTTGCTCTACAACATAAATACATCAGTAAATACCCCACTGGTGAACATCTGATGCTTTGACATGAAAAATAAGTCTAAACATTATCAAGCCAAACATTAGCCGCCTTTAGCTTAGCTGTGTTGACAGGAAGTCATGTGACCATCATGTGTTCGTTGGTAGCACTGGAATGTTAGCTATTTACTTTTGGCAATTTCAATTGACAATCAACTATTATAAAAGTGTTGATGTGTTGAGATTGTCCCTTGAACAACATGTGTAACAATCATAAATGCATGTTTGCCCAAGAGATTTTTTTCTGTGATATTCCAAATTCCAATGGCTGAAACGTGTTGATACCAGACTGTAGAGTTTTGGCCTGCCTCTCTCTCTGTCCCTTCAGTCAGTGGACATCCAGCAGCAGCTAACCTTCCTGCTGTCCAGATCCCCCAGTCTGGAGGAGCTCTCACTGGAGGCCAGCGGACTCAAAATGTGGGTTTGTGTGTGTGTGTGTGTGTGTGTGTGTGTGTGTGTGTGTGTGTGTGTGTGTGTGTGTGTGTGTGTGTGTGTGTGTGTGTGTTTTGTTGTAGCACAGTGCAGGACTAGACTGTACCTTTAAGATGTGACTGTGTGGGCCTCTCCACCTGGTACTCTGGTTCATGTACATTGCTAATGAGCTGGGTGAAGGCTAATATGTAGGAGGGGGTGGTCATTTGAATAAATGCTCTCAACATGTTACAGTTATTGTTGTGCATGACTACAAACACAATAACTAAAGTCTCGTCTACAGGGATTCATTAAGAATTAACTTGTTAATGTGCTGCAGGGACTTTGCATTAAAGATGGCCGCTGCCCTGCGGGAGCACCCCTCCTCCACCCTGCAATCCATCAACCTCTCAGGCAACCCCCTGGAGGACAAAGGTGGGCTTTTTAAAGTAAACACTAGTGAGTGGTATAAGCACAGTGTTAGAATAATAATAATAGTGGTACTATACCATGTTCCATCTGCAGCCAGGTGACATTTTACTCTTGGCTTAAAGGTCTCCTATTATGCAAAAAGCACATTTTGATGTGTCCCCCGGTGTGTAAGGAGACTCACAAAGTGTCCGTACCCAAATCTCTAAAAACGGGGGTACAACGGAGCTGATCCAGATTTGCGTCCGATATGACTTAATATCAGAAATGTGGGCTGGCTTTACACCCATGGCCCTATCAGAAACGTTGCTATTAGAAACAATGACTGACTGTTTTGGACGTAATATGGTCTTTGTTTACATTAGCAAGCATCGCTAACACTCAGAGCCAACCTGTACTAGAGAGAGTATGTGTAAAAAAGCAGGAAATAAAAAGGTACTCACCTTGTGGTAAACCAGCAAGAGAAAAAGCATTTGAGCTCCATACTGTTTCAGAAATCACAGCAGCNGAGTATGTGTAAAAAAGCAGGAAATAAAAAGGTACTCACCTTGTGGTAAACCAGCAAGAGAAAAAGCATTTGAGCTCCATACTGTTTCAGAAATAATCCTTGAAGTGGTTTTGAACATAATATGGCGTTTAATCATGGCAGCATTTAGCTGAGTATCTGGGCATAAGCTTTTTCTTTTTATTATTTTTTTTTTTCTTTAGACCCAGAATCAGCATTTCTATAACAGGGTGAAATAGAGGGGGACGAGGCTCAGACATGGCTAGAATGGGTGATCTGTTTGGTATTTTGAACAAAACACTTCATAGACATATATTTGTATACATCTGAGACCTATAATATATGTCTGAAAATAGTATACTATTATACTATTTTCAGACATATATTATAGGTCTCAGATGTATACAAATATATGTCTATGAAGTGTTTTGTTCAAAATACCAAACAGATCACCCATTCTAGCCNTATATACATATTGTCTATGTATTGATTTACGTTTTTTTGGCGGTAAATGTTGTAGCGTTTATCTTGGTTTTCGGTTGTCCGATCACGTGGTCTTTGGCCGGTTTGTACGGTGTTAGATATATTTATCACGGATCTTATTGCATAAAATGCAAGATGTTCTCTATCTCTCTTTGCTTGATATACTGACACATAACACCCATACACACACATTACTTATTAAACTGATATCACAATTTAGTTACTTAAATAAATATACTGTAATTGGAAAATAATCATGTGTGGTGTCCTTCTTTTGTCCGTCCTTGTAGGTAATTCAGTAATGGTGTGTGTGTAACACAGAAATAATACATCATTTGATAGTGTTTCTCAAATGAAAGCCTTTCTCAGCAGTAGAGTGCAATGTGTTGGTGAACCTTTGTTTCCTCCTGACAGCTCACTTAAAGGTATACTCAATTCAATTAGCATGACCTCAGTTACATATAGTATTGCCAAAGCTCTGTATAGTTGCAACATCTATACAAAATATAAAAATACAATACTCCCCCTTGTGGCCAAAGGCGGACACAACTCTTGTCTTCAGATGTATGCTTGAGTGCAGCAAAATGTAGCACAGTGACTATCTTGTCAACTAAACATAAAACAATACATATTCAAATATACATTCTTGTCTGTGGTTGTTTTTGCGTTCAGGGCATACAAGGGGTGTAACATTATTTTAATACCAAAACTATATTGAAATAGAGTCTCGCTTGAACAGCAACTGTGTAGCTGTAACATTACTGGGTTATTTGGTCAAAGTAAATTAACTTCAGACGCAGACGTCACGTAGCTTCTCAGACGAGAGGGGTGGTGACGAGAGTGTCACGTTACTTCTCTCGCGGCATAGTCACGGCGATCGACACGTCAGTGAGCTCAGTGAGTTCGTTCATTGGCACAAATCACACCTCATACTAGTCTACACTCCTTTCAGACGAGACATAACCACGTGAAGACACGTTACGCTCGTGTTGTGTTCAAAAACAGGCACTCGCTTGTTTAATTATTTTGCGATCTAGAATTCTTCTTCTTTTTTGAAGTGAGAAGTTGTCCGGACGGACGGACCAACCCCAAAACGAAAACTCTTCGGTTCTCCACGAATTACACAAGCAAGTCACCCAAATCAGCGTTAAAAAAGCAGGAGGCGCCGAAAAGCGACTAATTTGTATTATCCAAAATGACTTACTATAAGTGCAATACTACTATTTCCATTTAGTCCCAATATTCATATTCTATGTAGTCATACATAATTGATCACCACCTACATTTGAGCTAATTATGTTTCTATCATTCAGTGCTACTGTAAATAAAAGACATTCTGGTTTTAATTGAATTTGGCAAGCTGCTGTGGATGAGATGACGTTGTTTTAGTTCAGGATAGTTGTCAAGTGTAAGCAATATTTTAACTGGGTCGCCCCCAGGCTGTGGAAACTCACTTTTGTTTACCCTTTTATTGTATAAAATGTCCTTTACTGTTTCTACATGTAGCAGAACAAGGGAACAGGTATAACACTATAAATGCTGACTATTTAACATGACAACGTTATATTAAGTTGTGTAACAGCAGGATGAAGAGTCAAATAGGAAGACAACCACTTCTACTTCCAAGAGGGCAAGAACAACAGGTCACCATGAACAGCATGGCAGCCATCTTTACTTTCTTTGTCGACTATGAACTGTTAATATGAGTCAATACAACCTCTAGGTTATAATAATGCACAGGAGTTATAGTATGAGAAGTTTTCTGTGTGACACTTTAATCTAAATCAAAACTAATACCACAATAAATAAAGCCATTTAGAACAAATCAATGTAGCATACACATTTGATTTAGTCAATTAATGAAATGACTTCAAATGTATCAGCAACCATTTTAATAATCTATTTATGTGAAATATACAGAACGTTTTCTTAAGAGTAAGTTCTGGACTATAGCTTGAAAACCAGAAATAGGAAGATGTCATCATGGGCACTGGGAATTCTGATAAAAAGGTCAAATACTAACGGACATAGCTAAAATCATGGAAATATTGGCAATTTTTGTAATGATACCTGGACTGAGCAGACTTCCACAGAGCAGAGACATGAAGTATGTGTCTGAATGTCAGTCAGACAAAAACAGATAACTAATCTCACCATTTAGGAGAACACCACCTTTAACCGTGGTAACTGAACTCATTAAAGGTTCAGGTGCTTGTATTTCCCATTGCAAGATTTTCTGACATCGCTCTTTGTCTCTAATGAAGGCCTAAAAAAGGCCCCAAATGTATATACAAACTTTACACACCTGTTAAAACCCGAGCCTGTTTTTCAGGTTTCAGGCTCGAAAATGACATTCCCAGAACAAATGACCATATCTTCCCTTCTAAAAGGGTTAAATTAATAATCTTTTTTCTCAAAGTAATGATAAACCTGTGAGTTGGATGTAGAAAAGTCAGAATCAATATAGATGTTTTTTATTTTAAAGAAAATTCAGATTGAACATGGTAAAAAACTCTAAATTATAGTGTCCGTCCAAAAGATATTTTGTACTTATAGTGAAAACTAACCTTGGATGATGGGTTAGTAGACTAAAAGCTTTAGGAATCCAAAGTACAACATATAATAAGTACCCTGTATCAAGATTGATGCAAAACAAGTGATATTTGGCCTTTTTAGACAGATTTAGCAAAAAAAACCTCTTCTGGGGCCATTTGGGTGGATTTTCCATATCTCTGGCCCCCCTTGCTGGATTTGGACATGTGATATATCTTTCTAACCGCCAGAGCCAATGGAATCGAGGGGAACTCCCACATAGTCCTTATTTGATAGTGTGTGTGTGTTAGACTGCCGCATAGCCAAGACCGGAAGCTGCGATAACTCTGGTGGCTACCATTAGCAGCTAACTTTTGCTCTCCGATTTTTACATAAAAATGGAATTATGGATTATAAATGACAAAAGTTATTACACAGACACATTATCAACCTATGGATTAACCGATTCAGCCACGTTTTTTCTCGTTTTAATGCCATTGAAGACGTCTTTTGATCAGATTGACAGCTACGGTGAGACGATCTCCCTAAAAGCTCCGTAAAGGTACGTGTTGTGATGTCTTTATTTGCTTCCCCTGTCGCGAGTTCGGATCACTCAGTGATGATACTATATACCTAAATAATCTGTGGAACCTCAGCTTTAATCGGATATCTTGTATGTGCAGCTACGATAAGTAATAAGGGCACTTTTATCTTGAGTTCTGTGCCAAAGTCCGTTAGCATTTTTCGCTCAGGGGTCATTTAGATGCTTCTTATGAGACTTGTGTTTTGTTTTGGTAAAAATTGTTTGTATCGTCAGTTAGCTGAGATTATTTCCGTTAATCTGGTATAACACATTAATAGGTTCTTAAATATTAGATCGCGTGAGACCCGTAGTCGTGAAAAAGAAAGTTAAATACCCGCCGGTGGGGACTTGGGGCTTAACAGTTAAAGTTGGTGGCAGGCTGGTAGGTTCTCAGGAGTGAAACATGCACAACAGGCTAAAACAAGACAGATGAGAGCATAGAGAGCGTAGTTGACGTGATACTAAAAAAATGAAAAGTGTCGAAGACCCCCATCGAAAATAGAACACATAGGCAGTGTACGTGATAGCGTAGGTCAATACATGAAAGCTCCCAAAATCATAAGTAAAATAGCGGACATTTCGCCGTCATTTGATACGCAGTGTCCCAAGACCTCTCCTCAGCAGTTCGTCTCTTATCATCCAATGAATCATTGTGCCCTCGATCTGGTCATTCTCCGCCCTGCCTCCTTTACAGCCACTGTCTCTGATGTGCTATATGCCACAACGGCACACAGTTATCGGAAGGACATATAAACAACGTTGCAAGCACCACACACACGCATGCAACGCACCTGCAACGCACGCACACACGCGAAACGCGCCGTACCACACACCACACACACTACACACAGTTTTTACTGTATCGACAGATGTAAGTTAGATGGCAATCTAGTTGCTTATTTGCATTATCTGGCGCTCAGCGTTCACCCGAAGTGCAAACGAGCTATTGAACAGCAGAAGGAGCAAACACAATTTTCCTTCCCATGTGTGGTGCAGAGACAGCCAGGCTAATCAGCGCCATCCCCCCCCCCTCCCCCCCCTCCACAGCCTGATGGAGCAGGTGGCTGTAACAATCTTCATCGCTGAAGCATGTGATGCAAGACAAGGAGAAAATTGTGATGCCAAGGAAACAAGCAATGTGTTAATAGCGTGCTAACCGCCCTTTTGGGAATGATCTGGGACACTTGCGGTTTCTCGCACATTTAATCATTCAGCGACACTGTCCTTAATTCCAGAGTTCAAGATGCTAGGTTCGTGGGGAGTTGATCAAGTGACTGATATGATGTTGCATCTGATGATATGACATTTAGCTCACTATTTCTGCCACCCCTACATTATCTTCAGATGTTCTCTGTCTTCTTGATAAGCGAGGTTTTATTGTCATTTTCCACACCTGGTCGTACACCTGTCCGACTATATAGGACGTAAACTTCAGGGTATGACCTTGTGAACCTCCTGTCTACCTAGTGACGTAATCTGGGATCCTCCCCATGCTGCTGCTCATTATGGTTTTACCAGGTAGTTTCCTAAATATACGAGTACAGTGGAAAATGGATTTGCCAGAGGCCTCCTATGTACCTTTGTGTTCTTAGCCATCTGTGTTACTGTGCGTCTGACCTCTTTCCTTGGAGTTGCATGCTGCAATCCGGCTTATAAACTATTCTTTTAAAATACTCAGTACCATACATTTTAAAATCCCTTGATCCTTGGTATGGGTATTGTGCCGTGTATTAGTGATGCTGATGGCATGGCCGTCTTAAACTAGGTAGTAACAGATTGAGTCCCTCCCTAGAATGTCAATTCACAGAGATAATGAAAAAAAGGTTATTAAATGTATACATGTTATCTCGTTTTGACCTAACCAATGACAGGACACCCAGCAACATAGAGTAACAGAGAGGGAAGTGTTCTCAAACAGCTGAATAAACCCTTTCTGGCTAGTGGTCCACTGAGTGAGTTCAATAGTCTTTATATAATCTGATTTTGTGTGTCAGAATACATGTATTTCTTTTAATTATGGATAGATAGAATTCGAGGGATGTAAACCTCTTTAATGGTACATCAAAGTGCACGATGCACACGGCACATGCACATGTTGAAATGGCTGGCCTCTGCATTTTAACCCTTATTCCTATGATATCGTAGGAGTAAGGTGTAGGGAGTATTGTAGGGGGGAAGGGGGATGTCCGGTGACTGCTCAAGGGCACCAGGCCAGGTGAACTGAACCCATTTTGATTTGGCGTGTGTTTGTTACCTTTATAAATAATGTCCCGTTGAAGATTGTATCATGTGCACACTTAGGTTATACAACTTTTTTTTCCTTATGTTGGTCT